>NW_027226218.1:0-21291 GCF_022539635.2 Chironomus tepperi
ACAAATTTTTTTCCTTCTTTAACTTAATTTTTTTAACACTATGACGATTTTTTTTTCATATAATTATTAACTACACAAATGTTGAAAGAGCAGCCAACAGCAGCAGTAGCACAGAACGATAAGAGATACTACTAAAATGCGTGAATTACTACTTTTACAATCACTCGAAAATCCTTGAACTTTTTATTCGCACCACTGCAATTAGATTACTATGATAAAACTATTCAGTTTTTAAGATGAAAAATTTCAATAATTTCACAATTTTATTTTTTTCTGCTCACTAAAATGTTTTGGCACTCATGTTTCACAGATATTTGTTGTCCCGTTACTTAACCTATTTTATTTAACTTATCAATAATCCAACCAAGCTGTTTTCATAAGAACACTGCAAAATTTCACTAACTGGCATTTTCTGTAATGACATGAGAAAAATTATTAACAAATAGATATGTAATGAAAAAATTATTATAAGAGATGGAAAACCGGTGGTAAGACTCTTTACATACATTCGATATCCAGCATCTTGAGCCTCCTGAGCACGAATGATAGATAACAAATAGATTTTGCAAGAAATCACAACACGCCAATAAATATAAAAGTATGAACACTCACGAAACTTGCTTAAAAATAAAATATTCGTAACAAATTTTTTTCCTTCTTTAACTTAATTTTTTTAACACTATGACGATTTTTTTTTCATATAATTATTAACTACACAAATGTTGAAAGAGCAGCCAACAGCAGCAGTAGCACAGAACGATAAGAGATACTACTAAAATGCGTGAATTACTACTTTTACAATCACTCGAAAATCCTTGAACTTTTTATTCGCACCACTGCAATTAGATTACTATGATAAAACTATTCAGTTTTTAAGATGAAAAATTTCAATAATTTCACAATTTTATTTTTTTCTGCTCACTAAAATGTTTTGGCACTCATGTTTCACAGATATTTGTTGTCCCGTTACTTAACCTATTTTATTTAACTTATCAATAATCCAACCAAGCTGTTTTCATAAGAACACTGCAAAATTTCACTAACTGGCATTTTCTGTAATGACATGAGAAAAATTATTAACAAATAGATATGTAATGAAAAAATTATTATAAGAGATGGAAAACCGGTGGTAAGACTCTTTACATACATTCGATATCCAGCATCTTGAGCCTCCTGAGCACGAATGATAGATAACAAATAGATTTTGCAAGAAATCACAACACGCCAATAAATATAAAATTACAAAAGTCCTCGTGTTATTGATCGAGGGACTTAAGCGCATTTTTGTCCCAGCGATCAGTCCTTAATTTACAAGTCACTTCCAGACCTAAAAAACTAGATCCAGCAAGATCCAAGTCACTTTCAGACCTAAGAAAACAAGATCCAGTAGGTTTATCGAAAAAAATATGTAATAAAAATAAATTTTTCTTGTAACGGTTTTTTAGGATTTAAACTTTCTAACGGTTTTGAGGAATTCAAAATTTTCCCGCCAAAACTTGTTCACGTTTGTACTGAAAACTAAAATTCATTAATTATAGTATTTAGACAATGTTTCAAGATTTTTTAATGGCCGTCGCCGCAATAATTTTATGAAACTGAGCTATTGCAAAAAACCAGAGCTCTCAACAATGTCTGGTTGCTGAGATCTCGCGTTCCAGCCGAACGAACAAAGTGTCTTATTAAGCTACCTTTTCGAAAAAAATTTCAAAAATGCGCTAAAAAGTATGAACACTCACGAAACTTGCTTAAAAATAAAATATTCGTAACAAATTTTTTTTCCTTCTTTAACTTAATTTTTTTAACACTATGACGATTTTTTTTTCATATAATTATTAACTACACAAATGTTGAAAGAGCAGCCAACAGCAGCAGTAGCACAGAACGATAAGAGATACTACTAAAATGCGTGAATTACTACTTTTACAATCACTCGAAAATCCTTGAACTTTTTATTCGCACCACTGCAATTAGATTACTATGATAAAACTATTCAGTTTTTAAGATGAAAAATTTCAATAATTTCACAATTTTATTTTTTTCTGCTCACTAAAATGTTTTGGCACTCATGTTTCACAGATATTTGTTGTCCCGTTACTTAACCTATTTTATTTAACTTATCAATAATCCAACCAAGCTGTTTTCATAAGAACACTGCAAAATTTCACTAACTGGCATTTTCTGTAATGACATGAGAAAAATTATTAACAAATAGATATGTAATGAAAAAATTATTATAAGAGATGGAAAACCGGTGGTAAGACTCTTTACATACATTCGATATCCAGCATCTTGAGCCTCCTGAGCACGAATGATAGATAACAAATAGATTTTGCAAGAAATCACAACACGCCAATAAATATAAAAGTATGAACACTCACGAAACTTGCTTAAAAATAAAATATTCGTAACAAATTTTTTTCCTTCTTTAACTTAATTTTTTTAACTTGTTCACGTTTTGTACTGAAAACTAAAATTCATTAATTATAGTATTTAGACACTATGACGATTTTTTTTTCATATAATTATTAACTACACAAATGTTGAAAGAGCAGCCAACAGCAGCAGTAGCACAGAACGATAAGAGATACTACTAAAATGCGTGAATTACTACTTTTACAATCACTCGAAAATCCTTGAACTTTTTATTCGCACCACTGCAATTAGATTACTATGATAAAACTATTCAGTTTTTAAGATGAAAAATTTCAATAATTTCACAATTTTATTTTTTTCTGCTCACTAAAATGTTTTGGCACTCATGTTTCACAGATATTTGTTGTCCCGTTACTTAACCTATTTTATTTAACTTATCAATAATCCAACCAAGCTGTTTTCATAAGAACACTGCAAAATTTCACTAACTGGCATTTTCTGTAATGACATGAGAAAAATTATTAACAAATAGATATGTAATGAAAAAATTATTATAAGAGATGGAAAACCGGTGGTAAGACTCTTTACATACATTCGATATCCAGCATCTTGAGCCTCCTGAGCACGAATGATAGATAACAAATAGATTTTGCAAGAAATCACAACACGCCAATAAATATAAAAGTATGAACACTCACGAAACTTGCTTAAAAATAAAATATTCGTAACAAATTTTTTTCCTTCTTTAACTTAATTTTTTTAACACTATGACGATTTTTTTTTCATATAATTATTAACTACACAAATGTTGAAAGAGCAGCCAACAGCAGCAGTAGCACAGAACGATAAGAGATACTACTAAAATGCGTGAATTACTACTTTTACAATCACTCGAAAATCCTTGAACTTTTTATTCGCACCACTGCAATTAGATTACTATGATAAAACTATTCAGTTTTTAAGATGAAAAATTTCAATAATTTCACAATTTTATTTTTTTCTGCTCACTAAAATGTTTTGGCACTCATGTTTCACAGATATTTGTTGTCCCGTTACTTAACCTATTTTATTTAACTTATCAATAATCCAACCAAGCTGTTTTCATAAGAACACTGCAAAATTTCACTAACTGGCATTTTCTGTAATGACATGAGAAAAATTATTAACAAATAGATATGTAATGAAAAAATTATTATAAGAGATGGAAAACCGGTGGTAAGACTCTTTACATACATTCGATATCCAGCATCTTGAGCCTCCTGAGCACGAATGATAGATAACAAATAGATTTTGCAAGAAATCACAACACGCCAATAAATATAAAATTACAAAAGTCCTCGTGTTATTGATCGAGGGACTTAAGCGCATTTTTGTCCCAGCGATCAGTCCTTAATTTACAAGTCACTTCCAGACCTAAAAAACTAGATCCAGCAAGATCCAAGTCACTTTCAGACCTAAGAAAACAAGATCCAGTAGGTTTATCGAAAAAAATATGTAATAAAAATAAATTTTTCTTGTAACGGTTTTTTAGGATTTAAACTTTCTAACGGTTTTGAGGAATTCAAAATTTTCCCGCCAAAACTTGTTCACGTTTTGTACTGAAAACTAAAATTCATTAATTATAGTATTTAGACAATGTTTCAAGATTTTTTAATGGCCGTCGCCGCAATAATTTTATGAAACTGAGCTATTGCAAAAAACCAGAGCTCTCAACAATGTCTGGTTGCTGAGATCTCGCGTTCCAGCCGAACGAACAAAGTGTCTTATTAAGCTACCTTTTCGAAAAAAATTTCAAAAATGCGCTAAAAAGTATGAACACTCACGAAACTTGCTTAAAAATAAAATATTCGTAACAAATTTTTTTTCCTTCTTTAACTTAATTTTTTTAACACTATGACGATTTTTTTTTCATATAATTATTAACTACACAAATGTTGAAAGAGCAGCCAACAGCAGCAGTAGCACAGAACGATAAGAGATACTACTAAAATGCGTGAATTACTACTTTTACAATCACTCGAAAATCCTTGAACTTTTTATTCGCACCACTGCAATTAGATTACTATGATAAAACTATTCAGTTTTTAAGATGAAAAATTTCAATAATTTCACAATTTTATTTTTTTCTGCTCACTAAAATGTTTTGGCACTCATGTTTCACAGATATTTGTTGTCCCGTTACTTAACCTATTTTATTTAACTTATCAATAATCCAACCAAGCTGTTTTCATAAGAACACTGCAAAATTTCACTAACTGGCATTTTCTGTAATGACATGAGAAAAATTATTAACAAATAGATATGTAATGAAAAAATTATTATAAGAGATGGAAAACCGGTGGTAAGACTCTTTACATACATTCGATATCCAGCATCTTGAGCCTCCTGAGCACGAATGATAGATAACAAATAGATTTTGCAAGAAATCACAACACGCCAATAAATATAAAAGTATGAACACTCACGAAACTTGCTTAAAAATAAAATATTCGTAACAAATTTTTTTCCTTCTTTAACTTAATTTTTTTAACACTATGACGATTTTTTTTTCATATAATTATTAACTACACAAATGTTGAAAGAGCAGCCAACAGCAGCAGTAGCACAGAACGATAAGAGATACTACTAAAATGCGTGAATTACTACTTTTACAATCACTCGAAAATCCTTGAACTTTTTATTCGCACCACTGCAATTAGATTACTATGATAAAACTATTCAGTTTTTAAGATGAAAAATTTCAATAATTTCACAATTTTATTTTTTTCTGCTCACTAAAATGTTTTGGCACTCATGTTTCACAGATATTTGTTGTCCCGTTACTTAACCTATTTTATTTAACTTATCAATAATCCAACCAAGCTGTTTTCATAAGAACACTGCAAAATTTCACTAACTGGCATTTTCTGTAATGACATGAGAAAAATTATTAACAAATAGATATGTAATGAAAAAATTATTATAAGAGATGGAAAACCGGTGGTAAGACTCTTTACATACATTCGATATCCAGCATCTTGAGCCTCCTGAGCACGAATGATAGATAACAAATAGATTTTGCAAGAAATCACAACACGCCAATAAATATAAAATTACAAAAGTCCTCGTGTTATTGATCGAGGGACTTAAGCGCATTTTTGTCCCAGCGATCAGTCCTTAATTTACAAGTCACTTCCAGACCTAAAAAACTAGATCCAGCAAGATCCAAGTCACTTTCAGACCTAAGAAAACAAGATCCAGTAGGTTTATCGAAAAAAATATGTAATAAAAATAAATTTTTCTTGTAACGGTTTTTTTAGGATTTAAACTTTCTAACGGTTTTGAGGAATTCAAAATTTTCCCGCCAAAACTTGTTCACGTTTTGTACTGAAAACTAAAATTCATTAATTATAGTATTTAGACAATGTTTCAAGATTTTTTAATGGCCGTCGCCGCAATAATTTTATGAAACTGAGCTATTGCAAAAAACCAGAGCTCTCAACAATGTCTGGTTGCTGAGATCTCGCGTTCCAGCCGAACGAACAAAGTGTCTTATTAAGCTACCTTTTCGAAAAAAATTTCAAAAATGCGCTAAAAAGTATGAACACTCACGAAACTTGCTTAAAAATAAAATATTCGTAACAAATTTTTTTTCCTTCTTTAACTTAATTTTTTTAACACTATGACGATTTTTTTTTCATATAATTATTAACTACACAAATGTTGAAAGAGCAGCCAACAGCAGCAGTAGCACAGAACGATAAGAGATACTACTAAAATGCGTGAATTACTACTTTTACAATCACTCGAAAATCCTTGAACTTTTTATTCGCACCACTGCAATTAGATTACTATGATAAAACTATTCAGTTTTTAAGATGAAAAATTTCAATAATTTCACAATTTTATTTTTTTCTGCTCACTAAAATGTTTTGGCACTCATGTTTCACAGATATTTGTTGTCCCGTTACTTAACCTATTTTATTTAACTTATCAATAATCCAACCAAGCTGTTTTCATAAGAACACTGCAAAATTTCACTAACTGGCATTTTCTGTAATGACATGAGAAAAATTATTAACAAATAGATATGTAATGAAAAAATTATTATAAGAGATGGAAAACCGGTGGTAAGACTCTTTACATATTCGATATCCAGCATCTTGAGCCTCCTGAGCACGAATGATAGATAACAAATAGATTTTGCAAGAAATCACAACACGCCAATAAATATAAAAGTATGAACACTCACGAAACTTGCTTAAAAATAAAATATTCGTAACAAATTTTTTTCCTTCTTTAACTTAATTTTTTTAACACTATGACGATTTTTTTTTCATATAATTATTAACTACACAAATGTTGAAAGAGCAGCCAACAGCAGCAGTAGCACAGAACGATAAGAGATACTACTAAAATGCGTGAATTACTACTTTTACAATCACTCGAAAATCCTTGAACTTTTTATTCGCACCACTGCAATTAGATTACTATGATAAAACTATTCAGTTTTTAAGATGAAAAATTTCAATAATTTCACAATTTTATTTTTTTCTGCTCACTAAAATGTTTTGGCACTCATGTTTCACAGATATTTGTTGTCCCGTTACTTAACCTATTTTATTTAACTTATCAATAATCCAACCAAGCTGTTTTCATAAGAACACTGCAAAATTTCACTAACTGGCATTTTCTGTAATGACATGAGAAAAATTATTAACAAATAGATATGTAATGAAAAAATTATTATAAGAGATGGAAAACCGGTGGTAAGACTCTTTACATACATTCGATATCCAGCATCTTGAGCCTCCTGAGCACGAATGATAGATAACAAATAGATTTTGCAAGAAATCACAACACGCCAATAAATATAAAATTACAAAAGTCCTCGTGTTATTGATCGAGGGACTTAAGCGCATTTTTGTCCCAGCGATCAGTCCTTAATTTACAAGTCACTTCCAGACCTAAAAAACTAGATCCAGCAAGATCCAAGTCACTTTCAGACCTAAGAAAACAAGATCCAGTAGGTTTATCGAAAAAAATATGTAATAAAAATAAATTTTTCTTGTAACGGTTTTCTAGGATTTAAACTTTCTAACGGTTTTGAGGAATTCAAAATTTTCCCGCCAAAACTTGTTCAGGTTTCACTGAAAACTAAAATTCGTTTGTACTGAAAACTAAAATTCATTAATTATAGTATTTAGACAATGTTTCAAGATTTTTTAATGGCCGTCGCCGCAATAATTTTATGAAACTGAGCTATTGCAAAAAACCAGAGCTCTCAACAATGTCTGGTTGCTGAGATCTCGCGTTCCAGCCGAACGAACAAAGTGTCTTATTAAGCTACCTTTTCGAAAAAAAATTTCAAAAATGCGCTAAAAAGTATTAACACTCACGAAACTTGCTTAAAAATAAAATATTCGTAACAAATTTTTTTTCCTTCTTTAACTTAATTTTTTTAACACTATGACGATTTTTTTTTCATATAATTATTAACTACACAAATGTTGAAAGAGCAGCCAACAGCAGCAGTAGCACAGAACGATAAGAGATACTACTAAAATGCGTGAATTACTACTTTTACAATCACTCGAAAATCCTTGAACTTTTTATTCGCACCACTGCAATTAGATTACTATGATAAAACTATTCAGTTTTTAAGATGAAAAATTTCAATAATTTCACAATTTTATTTTTTTCTGCTCACTAAAATGTTTTGGCACTCATGTTTCACAGATATTTGTTGTCCCGTTACTTAACCTATTTTATTTAACTTATCAATAATCCAACCAAGCTGTTTTCATAAGAACACTGCAAAATTTCACTAACTGGCATTTTCTGTAATGACATGAGAAAAATTATTAACAAATAGATATGTAATGAAAAAATTATTATAAGAGATGGAAAACCGGTGGTAAGACTCTTTACATACATTCGATATCCAGCATCTTGAGCCTCCTGAGCACGAATGATAGATAACAAATAGATTTTGCAAGAAATCACAACACGCCAATAAATATAAAAGTATGAACACTCACGAAACTTGCTTAAAAATAAAATATTCGTAACAAATTTTTTTCCTTCTTTAACTTAATTTTTTTAACACTATGACGATTTTTTTTTCATATAATTATTAACTACACAAATGTTGAAAGAGCAGCCAACAGCAGCAGTAGCACAGAACGATAAGAGATACTACTAAAATGCGTGAATTACTACTTTTACAATCACTCGAAAATCCTTGAACTTTTTATTCGCACCACTGCAATTAGATTACTATGATAAAACTATTCAGTTTTTAAGATGAAAAATTTCAATAATTTCACAATTTTATTTTTTTCTGCTCACTAAAATGTTTTGGCACTCATGTTTCACAGATATTTGTTGTCCCGTTACTTAACCTATTTTATTTAACTTATCAATAATCCAACCAAGCTGTTTTCATAAGAACACTGCAAAATTTCACTAACTGGCATTTTCTGTAATGACATGAGAAAAATTATTAACAAATAGATATGTAATGAAAAAATTATTATAAGAGATGGAAAACCGGTGGTAAGACTCTTTACATACATTCGATATCCAGCATCTTGAGCCTCCTGAGCACGAATGATAGATAACAAATAGATTTTGCAAGAAATCACAACACGCCAATAAATATAAAATTACAAAAGTCCTCGTGTTATTGATCGAGGGACTTAAGCGCATTTTTGTCCCAGCGATCAGTCCTTAATTTACAAGTCACTTCCAGACCTAAAAAACTAGATCCAGCAAGATCCAAGTCACTTTCAGACCTAAGAAAACAAGATCCAGTAGGTTTATCGAAAAAAATATGTAATAAAAATAAATTTTTCTTGTAACGGTTTTTTTAGGATTTAAACTTTCTAACGGTTTTGAGGAATTCAAAATTTTCCCGCCAAAACTTGTTCACGTTTGTACTGAAAACTAAAATTCATTAATTATAGTATTTAGACAATGTTTCAAGATTTTTTAATGGCCGTCGCCGCAATAATTTTATGAAACTGAGCTATTGCAAAAAACCAGAGCTCTCAACAATGTCTGGTTGCTGAGATCTCGCGTTCCAGCCGAACGAACAAAGTGTCTTATTAAGCTACCTTTTCGAAAAAAATTTCAAAAATGCGCTAAAAAGTATGAACACTCACGAAACTTGCTTAAAAATAAAATATTCGTAACAAATTTTTTTCCTTCTTTAACTTAATTTTTTTAACACTATGACGATTTTTTTTTCATATAATTATTAACTACACAAATGTTGAAAGAGCAGCCAACAGCAGCAGTAGCACAGAACGATAAGAGATACTACTAAAATGCGTGAATTACTACTTTTACAATCACTCGAAAATCCTTGAACTTTTTATTCGCACCACTGCAATTAGATTACTATGATAAAACTATTCAGTTTTTAAGATGAAAAATTTCAATAATTTCACAATTTTATTTTTTTCTGCTCACTAAAATGTTTTGGCACTCATGTTTCACAGATATTTGTTGTCCCGTTACTTAACCTATTTTATTTAACTTATCAATAATCCAACCAAGCTGTTTTCATAAGAACACTGCAAAATTTCACTAACTGGCATTTTCTGTAATGACATGAGAAAAATTATTAACAAATAGATATGTAATGAAAAAATTATTATAAGAGATGGAAAACCGGTGGTAAGACTCTTTACATACATTCGATATCCAGCATCTTGAGCCTCCTGAGCACGAATGATAGATAACAAATAGATTTTGCAAGAAATCACAACACGCCAATAAATATAAAAGTATGAACACTCACGAAACTTGCTTAAAAATAAAATATTCGTAACAAATTTTTTTCCTTCTTTAACTTAATTTTTTTAACACTATGACGATTTTTTTTTCATATAATTATTAACTACACAAATGTTGAAAGAGCAGCCAACAGCAGCAGTAGCACAGAACGATAAGAGATACTACTAAAATGCGTGAATTACTACTTTTACAATCACTCGAAAATCCTTGAACTTTTTATTCGCACCACTGCAATTAGATTACTATGATAAAACTATTCAGTTTTTAAGATGAAAAATTTCAATAATTTCACAATTTTATTTTTTTCTGCTCACTAAAATGTTTTGGCACTCATGTTTCACAGATATTTGTTGTCCCGTTACTTAACCTATTTTATTTAACTTATCAATAATCCAACCAAGCTGTTTTCATAAGAACACTGCAAAATTTCACTAACTGGCATTTTCTGTAATGACATGAGAAAAATTATTAACAAATAGATATGTAATGAAAAAATTATTATAAGAGATGGAAAACCGGTGGTAAGACTCTTTACATACATTCGATATCCAGCATCTTGAGCCTCCTGAGCACGAATGATAGATAACAAATAGATTTTGCAAGAAATCACAACACGCCAATAAATATAAAAGTATGAACACTCACGAAACTTGCTTAAAAATAAAATATTCGTAACAAAGATTTTTTTTCCTTCTTTAACTTAATTTTTTTAACACTATGACGATTTTTTTTTCATATAATTATTAACTACACAAATGTTGAAAGAGCAGCCAACAGCAGCAGTAGCACAGAACGATAAGAGATACTACTAAAATGCGTGAATTACTACTTTTACAATCACTCGAAAATCCTTGAACTTTTTATTCGCACCACTGCAATTAGATTACTATGATAAAACTATTCAGTTTTTAAGATGAAAAATTTCAATAATTTCACAATTTTATTTTTTTCTGCTCACTAAAATGTTTTGGCACTCATGTTTCACAGATATTTGTTGTCCCGTTACTTAACCTATTTTATTTAACTTATCAATAATCCAACCAAGCTGTTTTCATAAGAACACTGCAAAATTTCACTAACTGGCATTTTCTGTAATGACATGAGAAAAATTATTAACAAATAGATATGTAATGAAAAAATTATTATAAGAGATGGAAAACCGGTGGTAAGACTCTTTACATACATTCGATATCCAGCATCTTGAGCCTCCTGAGCACGAATGATAGATAACAAATAGATTTTGCAAGAAATCACAACACGCCAATAAATATAAAAGTATGAACACTCACGAAACTTGCTTAAAAATAAAATATTCGTAACAAATTTTTTTCCTTCTTTAACTTAATTTTTTTAACACTATGACGATTTTTTTTTTCATATAATTATTAACTACACAAATGTTGAAAGAGCAGCCAACAGCAGCAGTAGCACAGAACGATAAGAGATACTACTAAAATGCGTGAATTACTACTTTTACAATCACTCGAAAATCCTTGAACTTTTTATTCGCACCACTGCAATTAGATTACTATGATAAAACTATTCAGTTTTTAAGATGAAAAATTTCAATAATTTCACAATTTTATTTTTTTCTGCTCACTAAAATGTTTTGGCACTCATGTTTCACAGATATTTGTTGTCCCGTTACTTAACCTATTTTATTTAACTTATCAATAATCCAACCAAGCTGTTTTCATAAGAACACTGCAAAATTTCACTAACTGGCATTTTCTGTAATGACATGAGAAAAATTATTAACAAATAGATATGTAATGAAAAAATTATTATAAGAGATGGAAAACCGGTGGTAAGACTCTTTACATACATTCGATATCCAGCATCTTGAGCCTCCTGAGCACGAATGATAGATAACAAATAGATTTTGCAAGAAATCACAACACGCCAATAAATATAAAAGTATGAACACTCACGAAACTTGCTTAAAAATAAAATATTCGTAACAAATTTTTTTCCTTCTTTAACTTAATTTTTTTAACACTATGACGATTTTTTTTTTCATATAATTATTAACTACACAAATGTTGAAAGAGCAGCCAACAGCAGCAGTAGCACAGAACGATAAGAGATACTACTAAAATGCGTGAATTACTACTTTTACAATCACTCGAAAATCCTTGAACTTTTTATTCGCACCACTGCAATTAGATTACTATGATAAAACTATTCAGTTTTTAAGATGAAAAATTTCAATAATTTCACAATTTTATTTTTTTCTGCTCACTAAAATGTTTTGGCACTCATGTTTCACAGATATTTGTTGTCCCGTTACTTAACCTATTTTATTTAACTTATCAATAATCCAACCAAGCTGTTTTCATAAGAACACTGCAAAATTTCACTAACTGGCATTTTCTGTAATGACATGAGAAAAATTATTAACAAATAGATATGTAATGAAAAAATTATTATAAGAGATGGAAAACCGGTGGTAAGACTCTTTACATACATTCGATATCCAGCATCTTGAGCCTCCTGAGCACGAATGATAGATAACAAATAGATTTTGCAAGAAATCACAACACGCCAATAAATATAAAAGTATGAACACTCACGAAACTTGCTTAAAAATAAAATATTCGTAACAAATTTTTTTCCTTCTTTAACTTAATTTTTTTAACACTATGACGATTTTTTTTTCATATAATTATTAACTACACAAATGTTGAAAGAGCAGCCAACAGCAGCAGTAGCACAGAACGATAAGAGATACTACTAAAATGCGTGAATTACTACTTTTACAATCACTCGAAAATCCTTGAACTTTTTATTCGCACCACTGCAATTAGATTACTATGATAAAACTATTCAGTTTTTAAGATGAAAAATTTCAATAATTTCACAATTTTATTTTTTTCTGCTCACTAAAATGTTTTGGCACTCATGTTTCACAGATATTTGTTGTCCCGTTACTTAACCTATTTTATTTAACTTATCAATAATCCAACCAAGCTGTTTTCATAAGAACACTGCAAAATTTCACTAACTGGCATTTTCTGTAATGACATGAGAAAAATTATTAACAAATAGATATGTAATGAAAAAATTATTATAAGAGATGGAAAACCGGTGGTAAGACTCTTTACATACATTCGATATCCAGCATCTTGAGCCTCCTGAGCACGAATGATAGATAACAAATAGATTTTGCAAGAAATCACAACACGCCAATAAATATAAAAGTATGAACACTCACGAAACTTGCTTAAAAATAAAATATTCGTAACAAATTTTTTTCCTTCTTTAACTTAATTTTTTTAACACTATGACGATTTTTTTTTCATATAATTATTAACTACACAAATGTTGAAAGAGCAGCCAACAGCAGCAGTAGCACAGAACGATAAGAGATACTACTAAAATGCGTGAATTACTACTTTTACAATCACTCGAAAATCCTTGAACTTTTTATTCGCACCACTGCAATTAGATTACTATGATAAAACTATTCAGTTTTTAAGATGAAAAATTTCAATAATTTCACAATTTTATTTTTTTCTGCTCACTAAAATGTTTTGGCACTCATGTTTCACAGATATTTGTTGTCCCGTTACTTAACCTATTTTATTTAACTTATCAATAATCCAACCAAGCTGTTTTCATAAGAACACTGCAAAATTTCACTAACTGGCATTTTCTGTAATGACATGAGAAAAATTATTAACAAATAGATATGTAATGAAAAAATTATTATAAGAGATGGAAAACCGGTGGTAAGACTCTTTACATACATTCGATATCCAGCATCTTGAGCCTCCTGAGCACGAATGATAGATAACAAATAGATTTTGCAAGAAATCACAACACGCCAATAAATATAAAAGTATGAACACTCACGAAACTTGCTTAAAAATAAAATATTCGTAACAAATTTTTTTCCTTCTTTAACTTAATTTTTTTAACACTATGACGATTTTTTTTTTCATATAATTATTAACTACACAAATGTTGAAAGAGCAGCCAACAGCAGCAGTAGCACAGAACGATAAGAGATACTACTAAAATGCGTGAATTACTACTTTTACAATCACTCGAAAATCCTTGAACTTTTTATTCGCACCACTGCAATTAGATTACTATGATAAAACTATTCAGTTTTTAAGATGAAAAATTTCAATAATTTCACAATTTTATTTTTTTCTGCTCACTAAAATGTTTTGGCACTCATGTTTCACAGATATTTGTTGTCCCGTTACTTAACCTATTTTATTTAACTTATCAATAATCCAACCAAGCTGTTTTCATAAGAACACTGCAAAATTTCACTAACTGGCATTTTCTGTAATGACATGAGAAAAATTATTAACAAATAGATATGTAATGAAAAAATTATTATAAGAGATGGAAAACCGGTGGTAAGACTCTTTACATACATTCGATATCCAGCATCTTGAGCCTCCTGAGCACGAATGATAGATAACAAATAGATTTTGCAAGAAATCACAACACGCCAATAAATATAAAAGTATGAACACTCACGAAACTTGCTTAAAAATAAAATATTCGTAACAAATTTTTTTCCTTCTTTAACTTAATTTTTTTAACACTATGACGATTTTTTTTTCATATAATTATTAACTACACAAATGTTGAAAGAGCAGCCAACAGCAGCAGTAGCACAGAACGATAAGAGATACTACTAAAATGCGTGAATTACTACTTTTACAATCACTCGAAAATCCTTGAACTTTTTATTCGCACCACTGCAATTAGATTACTATGATAAAACTATTCAGTTTTTAAGATGAAAAATTTCAATAATTTCACAATTTTATTTTTTTCTGCTCACTAAAATGTTTTGGCACTCATGTTTCACAGATATTTGTTGTCCCGTTACTTAACCTATTTTATTTAACTTATCAATAATCCAACCAAGCTGTTTTCATAAGAACACTGCAAAATTTCACTAACTGGCATTTTCTGTAATGACATGAGAAAAATTATTAACAAATAGATATGTAATGAAAAAATTATTATAAGAGATGGAAAACCGGTGGTAAGACTCTTTACATACATTCGATATCCAGCATCTTGAGCCTCCTGAGCACGAATGATAGATAACAAATAGATTTTGCAAGAAATCACAACACGCCAATAAATATAAAAGTATGAACACTCACGAAACTTGCTTAAAAATAAAATATTCGTAACAAATTTTTTTTCCTTCTTTAACTTAATTTTTTTAACACTATGACGATTTTTTTTTTCATATAATTATTAACTACACAAATGTTGAAAGAGCAGCCAACAGCAGCAGTAGCACAGAACGATAAGAGATACTACTAAAATGCGTGAATTACTACTTTTACAATCTCCAACCAAGCTGTTTTCATAAGAACACTGCAAAATTTCACTAACTGGCATTTTCTGTAATGACATGAGAAAAATTATTAACAAATAGATATGTAATGAAAAAATTATTATAAGAGATGGAAAACCGGTGGTAAGACTCTTTACATACATTCGATATCCAGCATCTTGAGCCTCCTGAGCACGAATGATAGATAACAAATAGATTTTGCAAGAAATCACAACACGCCAATAAATATAAAAGTATGAACACTCACGAAACTTGCTTAAAAATAAAATATTCGTAACAAATTTTTTTTCCTTCTTTAACTTAATTTTTAGCGCATTTTTGAAACTTTTAGCGCATTTTTGAAATTTATTTCAAAAAGGTAGCTTAATAAGACACTTTGTTCGGTCGGTCGGTCGGTCGTTCGGTCAACAGCAGTCAGTCGGTCGGTCGGTCGGCTGGAACGCGAGATCTCGAAAACTAGACATCGTAGAGAGCTCGGAATGTTGTTTTAAATAGATCAGTTCCATAAAGTTATTGGCGCCTCGGGCATTTAAAAGTTTCAAATCAAAGCATAAATACTATAATTAACAGTTTTTCATTTTCATATACAACAACAACAAAAACAACAACACGTTTTTTCATTGTTTTACAGTGTTCTTCAATGTTTTTCGATGTTTTTACAGTGTTTACTGAACAATGTTTGAATTTTTTTGACCGTTATGAGGTTTGAATTATGAAAATCCGTTAAATGATGAAGTTCTTAAATTTTTGGAAGTTATATACGGATCTTGTTTTTTAGGTCTGGGTGTGATCTGGATCTTACTGGATCTTGTGTTTTAGGTCTGGAAGTGGCCTGGATCTTACTGGATCTTTGTTTTTAGATCTGGAAGTGACCTGGATCCTACTGGATCTTGTTTTGTGAATCTGGAAGTGACCTGGATCCTACTGGATCTTGTTTTTGTGGATCTGGAAGTTATATGGATCCTACTGGATCTTGTTTTTGTGGATCTGGAAGTTATATGGATCCTACTGGATCTTGTTTTTGTGGGTCTGGAAGTGACCTGGATCCTACTGGATCTTGATTTGTGAATCTGGAAGTGACCTGGATTCTACTGGATATTGTTTTGTGGATCTGGAAATGACCTGGATCCAACTGGATCTTGTTTTTGAGGATCTGGAAGTTATATGGATCCTACTGGATCTTGTTTTTGTGGGTCTGGAAGTGACCTGGATCCTACTGGATCTTGATTTGTGAATCTGGAAGTGACCTGGATCCTACTGGGTCTTGTTTTGCGAATCTGGAAGTGACCTGGATCCTACTGGATCTTGTTTTTGAGGATCTGAGAGTTATATGGATCCTACTGGATCTTGTTCTATAGACAGGGAACTGACTTAAAAATCAATTACTGATCGCTGGGACAAAAATGCGCTGAAGTAACTCGATAAGAACGAGTACTTTTGTAATTTTTTTCAAAAAGGTAGCTTAATAAATCACTTTGTCTGTTCGCTCGGTCGGCTGCCAACAAAAACTTTTTATCTAGACATCGTAGAGAGCTCGGAATGGTTTTAAAAGATCAGTTCTATAAAGTTATTGGCGCATCGGGCACTTAAAAGTTTCAAATCAACTCATAAATACTATAATTAATGAATTTTTGATTTTCATATGCAACAACAACAAAAACAACAACACGTTTTTTCATTGTTTTACAGTGTTCTTTAATGTTTTTTGATGTTTTTACAATGTTTACTGAACAATGTTTAAATTTTTTTTAACCGTTATGAGGTTTGAATTATGAAAATCCGTTAAATGATGAAGTTCTTTAATTCCTAGTATGGTGACTTGGAATTTACTGGATCTTATTTTTTTCTGATCTGGAAATGATTTATTAATCCATTACTGATTGCTGGGACAAAAATGCGCTGAAGTGACTCGATAAGAACGAGTACCTTTGTAATTTTTTTAACACTATGACGATTTTTTTTCATATAATTATTAACTACACAAATGTTGAAAGAGCAGCCAACAGCAGCAGTAGCACAGAACGATAAGAGATACTACTAAAATGCGTGAATCACTACTTTTACAGTCACTCGAAAATCCTTGAACTTTTTATTCGCACCACTGCAATTAGATTACTATGATAAAACTATTCAGTTTTTAAGATGAAAAATTTCAATAATTTCACAATTTTATTTTTTTCCGCTCACTAAAATGTTTTGGCACTCATGTTTCACAGATATTTGTTGTCCCGTTACTTAACCTATTTTATTTAACTTATCAATAATCCAACCAAGCTGTTTTCATAAGAACACTGCAAAATTTCACTAACTGGCAATTTCTGTAATGATGGTATTTTTCTCATTGCCGAAATCCTCCATAATAAATCGCACATTGGCCCATATGCCTGTGGCTCTTCGATGCTTTTCTTGCTTAAAAATAAAATATTCGTAACAAATTTTTAGCGCATTTTTGAAATCTTTTTCAAAAAGGTAGCTTAATAAGACACTTTAATAAGACATTAAAGGCTTTGCAGATTTGTTTAAACCAAAAATCGGTTCATGGACTTGTTAATGACAACTGCATATATGTTTGGGACTTTGATTGAACTTTCTAAGTTGGTTGTTAGGCATTTTCTGAAGGTAAATTTCCAAATGAAAACGGTTTAGATATATCAAATTTAAATTCAGGATCAGAATTAGCTTTAACTTTAGATGAAATGTTATTAGATATTGATGTGCTGGTAGAATTATTTGCAATTTTCTAGCCTTAAGTTGCAACTTTTTGAATTTCGCAAAACCGTATGAAAGTTTAAATCGCACAAAACCGTTATAAGAAAAATTTATTTTTATTACATATTTTTTCGATAAACCTACTGGATCTTGTTTGTAGGTCTGAAAGTGACTTGGATCTTACTGGATCTAGTTTTTTAGATCTGGAAGCGATTTGGATCCTACTGGATCTCGACTTAGATCTAGACATTAAATTCGTTAACAAGTGTTGCTTCTCTGCATAGAATGTTTTAAGTCGAAATTTCCTAATCATTTTACTGACGAGAAGTTAATATTTTAGTTATTTTTAGCGCATTTTTGAAATTTTTAGCGCATTTTTGAAACTTGTTTTCAAAAAGGTAGCTTAATAATGCACTTTGTTCGTTCGTTCGTTCGTTCGTTCGGTCGGTCGGCTGGAACGCGAGATCTCGAAAACTACACATCGTAGAGAGCTCTGGTTTGTTTTAATAGCTTCGTTCTATCAAGTTATTGGGTTATCGGTCATTTAGAAGTTTCAAATCAACGCATAAATACTATAATTAACAGTTTTTCATTTTCATATACAACAACAACAAAAACAATAACACGTTTTTTCATTGTTTTACAGTGTTTTTCAATGTTTGTCGATGTTTTTACAGTGTTTAACTGAACAATGTTCGAATTTTTTTGACCGTTATGAGGTTTGAATTATGAAAATCCGTTAAATGATGAAGTTCTTAAATTTTTGGAAGTTTTAAATAAATCTTGTTTTTAAGATCTGGAAGTAACCTGGAACTTACTGGATCTTGGTTTTTAGGTCTGGAAGTGACCTGGATCTTACTGAATCTTGGCTTTTAGGTCTGGAAGTGACCTGGATCTTAATGGATCTTGTGTATTAGGTCTGGAAGTGATCTGGATCTTTCTGAATCTTATGTTTCAGTTCTGGAAGTGAACTGGAACTTACTGGATTTTGTGCTATTGTACTGGAAGTGAACTGGATCTTACTGGATCTTGTGTTTTAGTTGTGGAAGTGACCTGGATCTTACCGGATCTAGTTTTTGAGGTCTAGAATTGACTTATTAATCAATTACTGATCGCTGGGACAAAAAATGCGCTTAAGTCCCTCGATCAATAACACGAGGACTTTTGTAATTTTTTTCAAAAAGGTAGCTTAATAAGACACTTTGTCTGTTCGTTCGGCTGGAACGCGAGATCTCAAGAACTAGACATCGTAGAAAGCTCAGGATTGTTTTAATAGCTCAGTTCCATCGATTTATTGGGTTATCGGTCATTTAGAAGTTTCAAATCAACGCATAAATACTATAATTAACAGTTTTTCTTTTTCATATACAACAACAACAAAAACAACAATACGTTTTTTCATTGTTTTACAGTGTTTTTCAATGTTTTTACAGTGTTTACTGCACAATGTTTGATTTTTTTTTTGACCGTTATAAGGTTTGAATTATGAAAATCTGTTAAATGATGAAGTTCTTAAATTTGTGGAAGTTTTATATGGATCTTGTTTTTAAGATCTGGAAGTTACCTGGATCTTACTGGATCTTGGTTTTTAGGTTTGGAAGTGACCTGGTTTTTAGGTCTGGAAGTTACCTGTATCTTACTGGATCTAGGTTTTTATATCTGAAAGTGACCTGGATCCTACCGGATCTCGTTTTGTGGGTCGGGAAGTAAACTGGAACCTACTGGATCTTGTTTTTGAGGTCTGGAAGTGACTTATTAATCAATTACTGATCGCTGGGACAAAAATGCGCTTAAGTCCCTCGATCAATAACACGAGGACTTTTGTAATTTTTTATTATTATTCTTTGGAAAACAATTAATTTCATTACTTCTAAGTTAATTGTTAATACGAATTATACACTAAGCGTGATATACAGGCAATTATTTTGAAAATTCAGATGTTTTTAGGGTCATATCTCATATTTTTGGAAAAATATTTGGTATTTGTACAATATTTGGTATTTGGTATTTGTACAAACAGTAAATTGGAATAGCTCACATTTTTTCGTACAATTTTTTGATCCCACAGTGTGTCAAAAGTATATAATGTGTGGTATTAGTTAAAGAAGTTACTTATATCTATCAAATAAAAAATTTGGATGAGTTAGTAAAGAGTTATAGCATCTTGAATAAAATCGAAAACACAAAAAATGTTTAAGCTATATCTGGTGGTCTTCGACTTATGGCGGAAAAATATTTTTCCTGTATACTACTAGTGTCTATAATCGCATAGCCAGACAATTACTGCCATTCTTTTCACTTTTTTGCCTAATGTGATGCAGTATCATCTGCGAAGTGTGCGATATTGTCGGTTGTTTCTCTTAAAATATCATATGCGTAGATGTTGTGAAGAGATGGTACGAAAAGGACTGCTCACCTTTGGTACTCGAATTTGACTTCATTGATTTCTGTGAACTGATCTTTAATAAAAACTGAGAAAGTTCTTTCTCATGGGAAAAGATCTTTTCGGGGCGACAGTTTCCATAATTTACTGCAATTAAAGCCGAATACGATTTGGATTTCTCAACCTGCAAATTTTGGATGCACAAAATCGAAGCCAGAAAGTCTCCCGTAGATTTATCTGATTTACTTATTCCCAGACTGATGAGATATACTACAATCCAAAAACAGATCATTGGTACCTTTAGGTGATGAACGTCGTTTATGTGTTTGATAAAGTATTGAATGGAAATGGATTTATCCTTTTGCTTACTATTCCTGAAGAATACTTTCAGGATACACTGAAAATACAGAATAGTCAAAACTTTTATTTTTTAAGAACTAGATAATTAAAAATTATACAATTTTTTAATTTTAAATTGTGATATATTTTATTTATTACTTTCATATGTCATCAACGACGTGTAATGTATTAGTAAATCTTATATTATGGTATATTGTTCTTTTTCATTATTATATTTATGTATAACGACTAATTGTCTTGTAGATTAATTAAATGCATTGTAGAACTATTTTGTGTGAATTTTACTAGTTTTGAATTTTGCCTGAATTTTATGACATTGATTTCTATTGAAAATATTGTGGTTAAA
>NW_027226219.1:0-21408 GCF_022539635.2 Chironomus tepperi
CGATATCTGGTTGCTGAGATCTTACACCTCACCGAGACATAGCCAGTTATCTAGATAGTCAGTCAGCCATTAAGCAAACCAGTCAGCCGGAAAACCAGCTACCCAATTAGCCAACCAGCTACAAAGTTAACCAGCCAGCCAGCCAGCCAGCCAACTACAAAGCCAGCAACACAAACAGCAACCTAGCCAGCCAGCTAGATAGCCACCTAGCTAGCCAGCCTGTTCACCAGCCAACTATCTAGCTAGCAAGCCAGCTACTCAGCCAGTCAAAGTGATCCTCTCCTGAATATGCCTTTGATGCCAATCACTCAATAGATTATGATTGCTTTAAAATATGGACTTGGCATTAAATCAGATTTTCTTGGTATATTCAACAAAACTACCATAAAATTAAGACACCAAACAGTCCACACCCTTCTATTTCTCTACCTCCACCCCTTCCTATCCTCCTACTTCCACTCTTTTCCTATCCTACCCCCGTCCATTCAAAATTCACTTGCATCTTAATAAAAAATTGTAAAATATATGCATCAAAAAAATAAGCAACGTGCCCTACGATCATCATAAAAGGAAGCAGGAAGGAAGCACCGAGCCGAATATAATGTCATAAATAATTTAAGCGAAATTATGCTTCCCATAAGACACAAGTGAAAAAAAAGGAGCGAAAAAATGAATGAATTATTAAGCAGTACATGCGACTGATACAAGTGTGTTGTTTTGTGTCTTTCCACAAAATCTCGGTCTTGTAAAAGTTTATGTGATTGCTTCTTCAAATAGGAAGCATTAATAAAAATAGGATGACAGTGGTTTTGTTGTTGGAAGCATCCTTCAATTATGAAATATGGACTGGACATGGATTTTAATTTTCCAAAAAGCTTTGCATTATTTCCATGCCGCTTGCCTTCTTAATTCGATTATTTTTGTTATCGTTTACGTTTCCAGCATTAGGACTGTCTCTTTTTAGATGATTAAAATTGGACGGGAGACTACGTTGTGCTGCATAATTAATGAAAAATATTTTTTCCTTTTTCTTGAAGGAAAAAAAGTCAATTAATTAGAACTTTTCAACCCCAAACAGCCTCAATTTCCTTCCATTTTCAATCTCACTTGATGAACTTTTGCCAACAAAATGAGAAATTTCCTTCTGTTTTTATATTTTGCTTTGCTTTGTGTTTATCCGCATAAACATTGCACAAACAAATTTTTTTTGCTTCTTTTTCATTTTTATTTCTATTTCCCTTCAGTTATCGGTCACTGCTCAATCTTGTTGCTGTTTTTAGGGCTTTCTTTTGGATTGGAATTTAAAAATGTGAAGATCTTTATGGAAATTTCAAAACTTTTGTGAATTATAAAAATTGAATTTTAATTCACTTAAATAGCACAAGTTGGAAAAATCGATCCAAAATCGGATACCAGACAAGCAAGACTATGACTTTAAACCGAATCCGGACCCAAGGCATAATCATGTCGACCTGGGGTCGGATTTTGGATCGATTTACCGATTTGTGCTAATCGTATGAAATCAAAGCATGGAAATTTAACAGAAATTCATAAAAATATTGCAAAAAAGAAAAAAAATCCAGCACTTCTTGAAATGATTTTTAAAATCTCTTTGCATATACCTGACTTAATTATCAACTTCAGTAGGAACACAAGGCTCAGACACTCATCTGAATATTGTAAAAATTCCATTTTAAATTTTTGAAAATTTTGGGTAGTTAATTTTGTTTTCTTTTTAAATTGTTTAATCAAGGATTTTAAATACATTTGATGTTTATGGAATTTCAATATTCGGAAAAGATTCGAACTTGTCAGTTAGATTTGAACTGGGCCTGGAATTATTTTTGATTTTTTTTTTGCATTTTTTGGAGATTTCCAATTTTTTCAATTCAAGAACCATAAAAATCACGAATTTCACAATTTTTAAGAATTTGAAAAAAGGGTTTAAAAATAATGAAAATTACAATTTTTTACGATTTTTATGCAGCACTAGATTTAGGAAGGAAACACAAATTCATTGAAAATTGTAATTTAAGAATTCAACTCAAAACTGCATCTAATTAAACTTCAAGAAATAATTCAAATAAACTCTTAATAAGCTAATTAAATCTTCTTTTTTTAGAAATTTAAATTTTTTAAATTTTATTTAACATTTTAAGATTGAAAAAAACTGCAAATTATTAAAGGAAATTTAAATTTTTAAAGTATTCTTAAAGATTTTTAAATCTTAAAATTGATTTTTAAAGAATTCCAAACTTTTAATAGATCAAAAACGTGACAACTCCACTGAATTCCCATTTAACAAGTTTTTAAGAATTCCTACATCCAATAGAATTTTTCTCAAATTTTTCCTTCAATTCTTTAAAAGCAGACTCTCGACACCTCATCCAATGAAGTGAGCAACCCTCATCTATTTCTCACAAATTTTCATTTAAAGTCATTCCGACTTTCCCCACTCAATATTGCCAATTTTCATGGCCTATCGCTTTCCGTCCTTCCAACTCTAGGACAATTCCTCCTTAAGATAAATAAGAGAAATCCATGAAATGAGGAATTCAATTAATTCAAAAAAAAATATCGAGGATGAAAAAAGTTCTTTTTTTTTCTTGTCTCTTTCCTCTGTTCTTTAATTGAAAAACTTTTTATTTTTTTGTTCCTTTTTGTTCCTTCTGATTTCAAAAAACACACAGAAAATTGAATTTCACTTTGTAAAGCGTGATCCAGATTGAAAAGGAATTTATTCCTTTATACATTTTTTTCACATTTTCACAAATTTTCATTTAACAATTTTTTTTCTCATTTTTCTTTTTTGCTGATTTTTTGGAACCGAAACCGAAAAGAAGAAAAAAATAATTTTTTTGGAGTTTCTTGTGAAAAGCGTTTTTCACTCTCGGGCACAAGGCGATTAACTGAATCATGTTTTTTCATCTCGTCTTTTTGTATGCTTTAAAAAATTATTTTTTTTTTCAGTTTTTCTTTCTTTTTTTTTTCGTGTAGAAAAGTAAAATTATAGTTTAAAGGAAAAAAAGATCTCCTCTCTCTTCATATCCATCTGTGTATATATATATATATATACATTCCATACACATATGTAAAAGATTCGGGCAGTAAAAATAAATAGAAAGAAAAGAAAAAAATAATGAGGAAGAGGAAGATGAAGAAGAAGTATTGAACGTGTTAGGAAAAATTTATTTTTTTCTTCTTTTCAGCTGAAATGATGAAGGGAAATGCACATGGGATGAGTGAATTGAGTGGCTGACAGAATGAGTTGGTAGATTCAGTGATGCTTGATGAAGTTGAATTCAAGTTGAATTAAATGACTTTAGAGTTTTGATATATTTTTGAAGCAGTTTACATGTTGCTCGAATTCGGTTATTTTGTGAATGCCGCCCAATATTGCCTTGCTATGTTCTTGGCCCGGCAGTCATTAGACTGTCACAAAACTGTCATTACCGCGATGTGTCGTTCAGGTCAAAGGAGTGGTTCTGATCCCACTATAAACTGTAGGTCTATTGAGTGCAGTGGTCTGGAGCACCCTCACTCGTTAAATAATCATTAGCCGCGTATCGCCCTAGCGCAGCTCTGGTTCTTAAAGATCTGAATAGCTAAAAGGTTTATTTTTTTCGTTCAGGTCTGATTTCGATCAAGATTGAGAATTTTATTGAATTTCTGAAGATATCGACTTTTATGACTTGAATGTTAAGCTAATAATGACAAGACGTATACATACACTTCTTTGGAATTTGTATCCCGATCGGAATCTATTGAAATATTTTCCACCACGGTGACAAATCGGCAGTTTACTTAGAAGCATATTACAGCTTCTTTTGATTGGTTTCACCAAATTTGGTTGAGATCTTCAAGCGGTTGCAACTTGATTCTAAATAAACTCACGTTCCGTAGTCGTCAATATGTGTTGATGGGGTATAAAGTGTTCTATTTGACTCTCACAACTGCCAATTTTTATAACAAAATTCTGTAAAAAAAGTTTACATTATTTTAATAAAGTTTGCTGACTGGCACTGCCTGATTTGCCTATATCGGTGAGATTATCATAAGGGGCACTGATGGAAGGCATCCAGCTTCATAAGTTAAACTGGTAAGCGACCAATTCCGTCTTTTTCCACCACAATGTGAACCTTGATTTGAACCTAAGAAGCTTCTCGTTATTAATTACTGAAATTTAATGTTTGCCTGCTTCAATGCCTGTTTCAGTTTCTTCAATTTGACATTTTCAATTAGTTCTTAATGCGTAACTCTTATAGAACATCTTGAGTATTTCTCAATAATTATCCTTTACAGACAATAAGCAAATTCACTTAAATGAGCTAGAAAATAGAGTATCCTCAATAATATTGATTAAGTATGCTCATGAACATCCTATCAGTTCAGATATAATCACGCTGTATGAAAAATTGAAGGAATGACCGGAAAAGACCACAAAATTGCATTTCTTTTACAAGTTCCAAACCAAAACTGCGCCTTATTCACATTATCCAGATTCTCTTCAAACCCAATTTTTCATCATTTTATTGAGAAAAAAAAAGAATATTGAGAAAAAATATTAAGACAGTGGTAGTAATTTTATTTTACAGTCGGAAAATATCATGCATGATCAGCTCTTAAAATTCTTTCCTCCATCTCATATGAGCACTGCTGAAATTTTATGAATTTCATAATTCCAGGTTTCACTTTTCTTTATTTTATTGGGCCTTAATTTTTAATGACAAATATTTTTTCAAAATTTTTTATGGCACGCATTATGAAAATTTATGAGTATAAATAAAGTTGAGTGAATTTGGAGACATTTTAGGGCGTGTGATTGATATATTTTGTATTTTTTGGGATTATTTTGGGATTGGATGTTGATTCAAGGAAGGTATTTTGATGATAATGATGGAATTGCAAGGCTGGAACTGTAACTTTAATCAACATGAATGAGTTTCGATAGACTGGGCATGTTATAAGAGGACCAATAGAAATTCTGTTAAATAAGGGCCTTTAAATCTGACTTTCTTGATCCCAAAAGATCACGGGAACGGCCAGATCTCGGAGAAACTCAGATTTAAGAAGAAATCATGGAAAGTGGCTGTTGAAAGACTCAGTCAGAGCTCAAAGTCAACTCAAATATTTTATGGAGTCAAGTCGACTTGATTCAATTTTTCAATATAATATCCAAGCCTGTTTCCAAGTCGAATTCGAATTCTTGAGACAGTATTGCATTTAGTATTGGAAATTGGCAAGTGGTTGCTAGCCCGAGTGACACAAATCAAGAAGGTTCCATCACGGAGCATTAAAGGGTTCATTAAACCTTTTTTATTAATACCAAATGGAAGCCACCTCCTTGTGGTGGCCAAATAGCGTCCATAAGGCTGCTAAATAGAGGCGACGTCTTCTTCATTTGTGTCGCTCGGGGAGATTCATGAGTCAGTTTCAGGTGCCACACGAGGGACAACATGGAACATAATTGATCTTGATGGTCAGAAAAAATAGTTAGGAAGAAGGGATTGTCATTTTATTGAAGAAGTTTCACTATTTTTGAGCATCAAAGGGTCCGTTTTCTTATTACGGATCGACCTATTGTAGAAAGTAACAAAATTTCCAAAAAATGTTTAAAGTCTAGCAAAATCTCAACTTCCTTAACCTCTCCCTTCCTACTTAAGAGCGTTACATAATAAGTGAACGACCCTTGTCAGGCAAAGACACCGCTTATACGTGCCATATTAGTGCTTCTGTCAATTGGTATTGGCTATTGGCAGGCGGAAGCCGTCGATAGAACCAGTTATAGGCGAGATCCGAGAGAGGTCATCGATCACAGTTGATCTGTACGGCCAGCGAAGATGAAGTATTACTTCTGTACCATAAAAGCATGCTCTATGCCTGTTTAACGACTCAATAACCAAAATGACCCCTAATAAACATGCCTCAAGTTCCTAAAAATCTCAAATTACTTCAAACTTCAACCTTAATTGATCTAATCTTCAAAAAAAAAAAAAAATTCATCTAAAGGTGATCATGCTTAACATTCCCGACACCAATTCATTTATGGATACTCTCCATATGTATTCCGTATAATTCATTCTAAATATACAAAAACTGATGCTCATCTACGTGTATATTATAGAATGTGTATACACATATGAAATTGGTTATTATAAACATTTCTCTTTCTTCTCTAAAAATAGATACTTGAATATTAAGGAATCATCATCATCATCATCAGCCATTCAATAGTGTTAATGCATGGAGAATAAATCTCTAAAATATATATTTATAGACAGTGCCGAGAGTCAGCGGCAAAAGAAAGAAAAAAAAGTTCTTGTGCTGGCGCGCGTGGCACATCTGGTTTCTATAATCATCTATTCATTATTCTTAATTAATTAAAACGCGAGAAAAGGAACGCACAGTCAAAAAATAAAGAAAACTGCGCGGAGAAGTGCTAACAGAAAAATAACAAAAGATTCTCTTTACCATTTCCATTAATAATTTGGATATAAATATTCATTTCATTGAACATTATCCGCCTTTAATTTATTCCTTTTTCTAACCAGACGCAGTTTATTAGCATTGATTTCCTGTGAAACTGGATTATGGTCATTGTGATGGAGTTTCGTCTTACTGGGCATTGACAGTCTAGAAGGAATTAGTAGAATCTTACAAACCCGAGCAGCATATGACTTCATAAAGCTACTTGGATGTCACGCGTCACTCGACTTCAAGTAAACAAGTCTACAGATTGAACTAAGAAAGGAGTCACAAGAACAGTGGTGGGAAACCTGTGTATCGCTTTACACTAGTTACCCGCCACTGCATTAGCATCTTACAGTCACGAGAAACACAATTCTCAATTTGGTAACCACTTTGCAGTCAATTGGAAGTCTCAAGTCACTGGACTTCAAGTAAGCAAGTCTGCAATGTCTTTAATATGGACTTGCGTTTCTCGGGACATATATAGTCAAGTAGGATTCACTAGATTTTTACCTCGTTTTTCTTAACTTGCTTTCTTGTCTGTCTTTCTGTTTGTCGAGGTCAAATCTTGCGATCGATTTTTCGACCACTTCTACTGCTCCAATCGAGCTGAAATTTTTCAAGCATGTGTATTCTTGATGACAATGCAATATTTAAGCATTAGTTAATCACAATATAGCTTAGTTATGCTATAATTAATTAATTTTTACAAAAAAAAGACGTACGTATTACGTGCGTATTACGTACGTATTACGTACGTAATTCTTTCAGTCCTTAAAAAGATAATTTTTATAAAATTCCAAGCCAGTCAAGGGTTCAAGTCTCGAATTTTCCAACTTTTTTTGTCGTACTTTTCAATTCTTTTTCATACTTTTTTGATAATTTATAATGTTTTAAAATAAAGTTTTCCATTTTCACACTTTTATACGCTATTTTTCAATGTTTTCTTGGAGTTTAATATTTTTCATCATGTATTGTCACATAAAATTTTATGTTTTTGTCCTCATGATAGAAAGTCGAAAAAATTATTCCTTTTTTTAACAGAAATCAAATTTAAATTAAAGCTAATATGTGAATTTCTTGATAATAATAATTATAACAAAAATATCAAATAAATACTTTTTGATTAATATTATGAATTTAACCATTTAGTAAATATAAATAATATGTCGTGGTGGCGTAATAGTTAGAGTGCAGGTTTTGATGAACATGAGGTCATGAGTTCAAGCCTATGCCATGAGCAGACTTTTTTTTTTAAGCGTTTTCTTTTTTTTCGAAAATTTTGTGTTCTTTCATAAAATTCAATGTATTGATTCTGTCCAGGATTCTGTCCGGCCTATCGGTGGAGCTTCGTACTTCAAACTTATGCCAAGCGAAGCTTGGCCTATCGGTCTAGCTTAGTTCTTCAAACTTATGCCAAGCGAAGCTTGGCCTATCGGTCTAGCTTAGTTCTTCAAACTTATGCCAAGCGAAGCTTGGCCTATCGGTCTAGCTTAGTTCTTCAAACTTATGCCAAGCGAAGCTTGGCCTATCGGTCTAGCTTAGTTCTTCAAACTTATGCCAAGCGAAGCTTGGCCTATCGGTCTAGCTTAGTTCTTCAAACTTATGCCAAGCGAAGCTTGGCCTATCGGTCTAGCTTAGTCCTTCAAACTTATGCCAAGCGAAGCTTGGCCTATCGGTCTAGCTTAGTTCTTCAAATTTATGCCAAGCGAAGCTTGGCCTATCGGTCTAGCTTAGTTCTTCAAACTTATGCCAAGCGAAGCTTGGCCTATCGGTCTAGCTTAGTTCTTCAAACTTATGCCAAGCGAAGCTTGGCCTATCGGTCTAGCTTAGTTCTTCTTAGATGTCGGATCGGGAAAGTAAAACACAAATAATTGATATCGTCCATAAACCATATATTTGTGTAAAATGATGTAAACGGTGAAATATAACGTAACGAAACGATTCAATTTTTCTAAAATTGTATAAAATATAAGAAAAAGTGTATAAATAAAAATGAAGTAACCTACTTCGTGAAAACACGTCCGATCTCGACGAAGTCAAGTAAAAAAGAGAAAGAAAATCGGATCAAATCGGTAAACATAAATGAATCGGTGATAACCGATAGAAAATACAAAAATATATCGACCGTTGTAACTCCAAGCAACATAGTCCCCCCTAAAGAGGACTGTGTCCGCTTTACACTGCGGTGCTAATAATAAAACGGTCATCTCACAATATGAATATGATACAAATAAAATATAACATATAAATTGTCTAAACATAAACATAATATAAAATAACATTGGTCCATATAACAAACTAAGGATCTCCACATGTCCAATAAGTCCTTAAAATCCAAGCATCAATGAATCACAAACAAAGATTTTGATGTAATAAGCAGCTAGTGCCTAATGTACATCAATGTAATTTGTTGCATAAAATCCTGTTTTGCGCGATGTCGTAAAATTTGACACTATAGAAACTGCAAACCTTTGTGTCATCCTAAAATATCCGCAACATAACTGAATGGACTCACTTGGATAAAAATCAAAACACTGAATACGGCGGCGTTGAGTCACAGAAGGAATCACACAAAATTCATCAAATAAACTCGACTACTCTGCGGCAATTCAAACATCCAGACTTCTGGATCTCAAATCAAAAGGCCGGTCAGTCCAAAACATAACGATAACAAAATCCAATTTAACAATATGATGATGTAAAAGCAGATGTAGAGCTAGTCTACACACTGCTTAACTTGATCATTAACAATATATCCAACTTGCATAAAAAAAATATACAAAACATCAGCTCTAAACATCTCATAGTCCCCCCGTGACAAAAATGACTAATACCGCTGGAACTGCATTGCTATGTCACCACATTAACCATCTAGGTGTCGTAGACTGAAAATCGCCAGCAAAAAAACAACTTTTGTCACCAAAATATGCATTTGATAATTCTGGATCAATCAAAATGCTTAAATGGGAGAAAAAGAATGATGTATAAAATTAAAAATCAGTGTGATAAGCTCTTTATCAAACAACTGAAGCACTAAATAGAGCCAATAACTGCTGCTAGTTGAACTAAACTATCGCCTTCATCAAAATAATAATCGCTGCCAAATATTCGTCAAATATTCCTTAGATCCAGAAATTGTGAAAATATGATGAAATTTGTCTCAAACGTAAATATACAGGCAGGAACTTGATCGAATCGATATAATTAGGATGAGATCTTGTCTCAAAACCTACTTTTGATGATCCTCAACTGCTCAAACTTTAATTTTTACAATTTTCAGCCTTCATGAGCTTGTCACGAAAATGCGAAAATGTAAACATAACTCTTTGACAAAAAAATTTCTCAAAAATAAAATGTTGCACAATTTCGTGAATCTAGGCTTCAATGTTGTCTCTGGATCAATGAAATATGATAGCTCAGAGATTGCTGGAACCTCTAGAGCTCTTTTTGACACAAATTATGATGAAAAATTTTAATTTCGAAACATCCAGAAATTAAATTTTTCCAAAATCCAAAAAACACCAAATTGGACGAAATTGTTCGTCTTTCGAGCCACTCAACACTTCTCCGCGCCTTTTTGAGCTTTTAGAATCCTTTATGAATATGAAAATCCACGAAATTGTTCCTCAAATCCAGAAAATTAGCAAATTTGTTGGCCGAACAAAAAAATCCTCAAAAACGTGAACTGAAGTGCCGAAACTTAACAAATTAATACCTTTAGGACTAGATCTAGTCTAAAATCCACATTTAATTAATTTGTGCAGCCCTAATATGCAACTTTACAATTTTTCAGTCATTCTGAGCTCGTCAAAATAGACTGAAAACTGTAAAACATAACCAATCGATGCAAAAAATTATTCTCAGCCAAAATCTCACACAATTTGAATCTGGATCGATGAAAATGATAGCTCAGAGACTCTTAGAATCTTCTAGAGATATTTGCAACAATAAAGCACGATGAAAAATGGCGTTTTTGAAAAAGAAAAAAATTGAATGTGCAAGAAAAAAATTGAATGATGTCGGATCGGGAAAGTAAAACACAAATAATTGATATCGTCCATAAACCATATATTTGTGTAAAATGATGTAAACGGTGAAATATAGCGTAACGAAACGATTCAATTTTTCTAAAATTGTATAAAATATAAGAAAAAGTGTATAAATAAAAATGAAGTAACCTACTTCGTGAAAACACGTCCGATCTCGACGAAGTCAAGTAAAAAAGAGAAAGAAAATCGGATCAAATCGGTAAACATAAATGAATCGGTGATAACCGATAGAAAATACAAAAATATATCGACCGTTGTAACTCCAAGCAACAAACTTATGCCAAGCGAAGCTTGGCCTATCGGTCTAGCTTAGTTCTTCAAACATGTTCTTAACTTACCAAAATATTAAATTAAATCATTTGACTAAAAAGTAGAAAATAAAATACTTTATAAAAAAAACTTTTTAAAAAAACCTCGTTTTTCGCGTAGACTAAAAAGGAGAAAATAAATTTTATTTTGTGCTGTAGAGAATTTGATTTGAAAGTTGAGACGACACATGAATTACAAACATACACCTTGACCTTATCGTATAGTTCTACAACTTAAAACGAGGGCGCAAAGCTTTGATGAAGTTCTGTTACCAGGCGCCCTCGTTTTTAGTTGTAGAACTATACGATAAGGTCAAGGTGTATGTTTGTAATTCATGTGTCGTCTCAACTTTCAAATCAAATTATCTACAGCACAAAATAAAATTTATTTTCTCCTTTTTAGTCTACGCGAAAAACGAGGTTTTTTTAAAAAGTTTTTTTTATAAAGTATTTTTTACAATCCTGAGCAACACAAGACTCAATATGGCATCCACTTGGAAGGCACGTGCCACTTGACTTCAAATAAGCATGCCTACAATGTCTTACGTTCATTCCCAGAATCATGGTCATTAAGATGGACTTGCGTCTTATTGATTATTGAATGTGTAAGTAGGAATCACTAGAATAGTGGTAGGCAACCTGTGTGCTGATGAACACTTATGCCGGCCACATCAGTGGAATATTTGGAATTTTCATAAACAGTATGCCTTTTGATGTTTCGGTCGATATTTACCACCTAGGTATGCAGCGAAAAATAGATGGTTGCCCACCAATGCAGTAGAATATTACAGTCTCGAGTGACACAAGGCTCTATTTGGCAGCCATTTGAAAGTCTCATGTCACTTGACTTCAAGTAAGCAAGTCTGCAATGCCTTTCGTTGATTGGAAAGATTAAGGTCATCTCGCAAGGACTCGAATCTTGCTGATTGTTGAATATTTAGTTGGAGTCACTAGAACAGTGGTGGACAACATTTGTGTTGAGGCAGCATGCTGCCAAAATTTGTGAAAATGCCATGAATCCGATCCCATTTGTGATTTCGTTCAATGTTCACCAACAAATGGTAAGTCGCGAAAAATAGAAGGTTGTCAACCACTGCACTAGAATCTTGCCGCCCCGAGCGACGCATGTCTTAATTCGGCAACTACTTCGAAGCCACATGCATCTCAACTTCAAGCAAGCATGCCTTCAATGCATCTCATTCACTGCCAGAATCCCAAAGTTCATTAACCTTTAAGAACACTCAATTTCCAGATTCCCTTTAAAATGCGCCTGTATCCAACAACAAACAAATTTATTCTAAGTTTTCTTCTCTTTCTTTGCTTTTGGTTTGTAGCCTTCTCACTGGTTTATTTTCCATCCCATGGTCTTTTTTCTCTCTTTCGCCTTTTTTTTCTTTGTTTAAACAAAACATAATTTAAACGCAAATGTTTACACTCGCTGAGACCTTTTTCCGATTTTTTCCTTGCATTCTTTTTTTTGAATATTATCTAAACAATGGATATCTGATAGATATACATCTCATCATTGAGAGGTAATTATGAGAATTTTTGTTTAATTTTCGTTAAGTTTCTTTTTTTTTGGTGTGTGCAAATTACTTGGAAATTTAAATTAAAAATAATGTGGAGAAATTAGGGTAAAGTTTTTGGATTTAATGACTTAGGGGTCGTTCATTTGTTACGTAACTAAAAAAATCCCTGAATCTTCTTCTTGACCGCCTTTCTGTAACAAAATCTGCTTGGAAAATTATTTTTGTTGCTTGAGCCTTAACAAAACTCAATTAGTTCCTCCTAAGACCATTACGTATAAAGTTAACGACTTTTTTGGAATTATTCGGAAATTACGTAACGCTTTACCCCCTTTAGGTTTTCAATTTTATGATTGTGGTCTATAACCTAAATGTATGCCTGAAATTCATTCACTTACATGAACTACAACCTAATTTTCAGGGTGAGCTGTAAGTCTTATCATTCCAGGTCTGACTGTAGGGATCCACCGATATGCCATTCTTCAGACTACAAAATTTGGGTAGTCTTTTACTCTAACCCGTATCTATCTTAGCAAAAAGCTCGGACTCCAACGGTGTATTCATCGGTATCAAGGGATACAACAAGAAGGTACCTGACATTTTATCAGCCTAACACTCAGACTCTAGCTTCTATATCCATCTAAAAAGGAAGACGTCGACCAAGAACTTCAAACAAGAGTTGCAAAGCAGGTGCTTGTGACAGGCAAAAACCATTTCTTACACCATTTCTTACAAAACTATACAAATTATCAAGAATTTGTACGGTTTTTGTCTGTCACATGCACATGTTTTGCAAGTTTGATTTAAACCCTACTTTGTGCAAAACAGTGAAGAAAGATTGTCAGTTTAACGCACTGACTGACAATTAGTATAAACTAGATGTCATATCCAGCATCAGAATCATAAGGAAAACCTTTTATTTTCTAAGTTAAGCCTGCGACTGACATGATTCTGACACATTGACATTGGTGCCGGATTTGGATGAACCTTTTTGTGCTTTTCGGGGCTTTATCATATTTTTGTCAACTTGGCCATGCTTAAGACGCAATAGAATATGTGCAAGGGAGTATACGAACAGCCTCAAACTTAGATGTCTTTGATAGGAAATCATCAAAATTCTATTTGTTGATGCAGCAATATTCCAAGTAATTTTAACAACATTACAAACATATATTCACATCCTGTTTACATTAATTGATTACACACTTCAAATAATTCACAAAATGTAATATTTTATAGCACAACGTAAGCACTGATGTTTTGACACATGTGTAGTTATACATCAATCAAAACCTCAAAATCCACATAAACAAATCTCAAGAATACAAAATTTATATTTGATTCTTAAATTTTGTGATTATTCCAATTTTGGGATTCATCTTTACAAGTTAATGCCGAAAGGAAGCTTCAAAATTTATGACGACTTCCTCTTAACATGATGATATCAAGTTCAAACGAAAAGGAAATTTTGCTCATCAGAAATGTTAATATTTGCGTACTTACGTTACTTCTGTTTAATGTTCAGGCAATTTTCTTTATTTGAATTTAAATGCTGTATAAATTTTTTTTGTACGAGAACTTCCTTCACCCACACTCACAATTATTTTTGCTATTTAGACATGATTAAATTTTTAAATTTTTCTACTTCTTTTAAAGACTTCAAGACTTTTTAAGCTTTAATTTGTTTTTAACTTATTGGATTTATAAAAGTATCAATTACGTGTTTTGAAAACGTCTGATGTTTTTGTCAACAGGAAAGATTGTTATTATTATTTTGAATATCAGCTTTAAGGTAGATCTGTTGTTGAAATTTAGATATTTGTTTAAATTTATGTAAGTTGAAGGAACTCGATGGCGGAATGGCTCAGTATAGACTCACCGTGGAGGCTAGCTTTGATCAAGAACACTCTCTAGTGTGTCGCGGAATATAGATTACCCACAACTGATTTAGCATTTCGGTACCTAATTATTTCAACACAAGAGTTCTCTAAACTGTGCTCCCTGGCATATTAGTGTGCGGCCGAAATTTTTCAAAAATGTCATGAGTAATTTGACACAGCCTTTACCATGCTAAGTTGTATCGTGTGCTCCTCATGCTAAATTTAATGCGACGAACGCTTCAATTATCCATATTAAGACTGTTGAATTCGATGGCACCGTGACTGAATCTCGACAATGCCGTATAACTGATAAGACTCGAAGTTGCTTTGTCGCTTTGCAGCTTGGTGGATTGTGATGCTCTGGATATCACTTTTCGATCATGAGTGTGTGCACAAATCAATCGACAACGTTTCTAGGAACTTTTAAAGGTTTGTTTGGAACGCTGCTGTATTCATTGCTGAGTTCTCGTATTTAAATTCTTCAGGAAAACAACCCTATGCATAATGGTCTGTTCCATAATAACCCTCTAAGGACAATTTATGGTTCATGTTTCTTATTCTCTTTCTGACTTTATCACTAATGGACCGGTTCTAACATCTCATGTCGTCTAATTCTTGGTTTTTGCATTTAACTGCTACAATTAAGAAGCTGAAGTATCTAAACTTTTGAAAAATAAGATCTGTGTTGGGATTCGAATCTGGGAATTAGAGTTGGTCCGACGATCTTACTACTTGACTATTGCCGCTTTTTCGCTGCTGAAATTCGAGTTGGTTCGAGCCCAGCAACTTTCTCGATCTGCTAAGTGAGCCATCGTGGCAGTTTTGCTTATTATGGAAATGCGGCTCACAGCCTTCTTTATCGACTAAAGGCATATAATAAAGGAGTAATATTGATCTAACTATAGACATTCTCTACACTATAAACTCTAGTGGTCTACTTATTGGTCTGTCTCATCTTCACTCATTAAACATTTGTTAGTCACAACATCCCTCATATTTCATGCAATTTTCTTCAATTGGCAACATTTAATTTTGAAATTTCCACAATTAATAGCATCAACATTTAAATGCTTCTGATAAATGACCCATTTTCCAACAATTTTCATAATTATTTCCTATTTATTCATAATTCTTGAGCTTCTTAACTTGCATACAACAAAGAAAATTTCCATTAAGTTTTAACAACTTTTGAAAGATAGCAAGCACAAAAAAATAGGGAAAAATACATTGAGGAATTAAATAAATACGTGCAAAAACTTGAGTACATAAACTTTCAACAGGTTTTCATTTGAGAGGTAAAAAAAAAGGTAAGACAGAAATGTAGTTGGTGAAAAAATAGCAGTTGTTGATGATGAGCAAGGAATATTAAAAGGATGAAAGTAAAAGGCAACAACAAAGTTTTTTTTTTTTTGCAACTTCACAACAGGAATTTCCAGTTGATTTACGATTGACGACTAATGAACTCTTACAAGTGACTGATTGAGACTGTATTTGACTTTTTCGCTTCGGTATTGTTGGTGGAAATAAATTTAAACGAACATATTTTTTGTCTGTGAATATACAATAAGTAGATAAGTTGATGTTTCTGGGATGGGGATTTATGGCATTTTAAGCGTAATTTTGAATATAATTGGATAGAATTTCGTTTGAATTTTTCGATGGGTTTTTGTTCAATTTTATCAATTTTGGATGAATTTGGCTAAATTTTGGAAGTATTTTGTTAAATTTTTGAATAGGTTTGTTCGAAATTAAAATATCCGGAAGGCATGATGATGATGTAGTAGCTGAAAATCCAGTCCTAGACCATTGTAACTCTTACTTCAGGTCACTCTGTCAATGAAATCTGTCTGACAGTGTCACTCTGACGCTAGGCAGATTCAGTCTGTTCAAGACATTCTGTCAGAGTGTCACTCTGACGCTAGACCGGATTCGATTTGTCCGCCAATTCGGGATCTTTGAAGAATTTTGGTCAGATAACAAGACAATTAGGCTGATATTTCACCGAATTCAGATAGCAATTTGGTCAAATTTCACGTCGGTCTTTCTTATAGATCAAAGCCATATTCATCAGCGATGAAATGCAATTATTGGAGCTAAATGATAGAGTGCTAGCCTTTCGTGCTAAAGTACTGAGTTTAATCCTAGATCATGTCCAATTTTCGAGCTCTTTTTCATTCTTGTTCAAATTTTGTCGTTCTAGTTACGAAGCTTGATGTTTTGGTATGTGAAGTTCTGAGGTCTTTGGCACATAATGTGTCTCCATTGCTAGGCTATATTCAAGAATATGTTAGTATCTTTGTGGAATCTTAGCAGACGAAATGTAACTAGGTACATTGGAGAGTGCATGGTCTTGTAATGTATTACTGCCCTCAAAAATGTGCTATCTAAAGTATAGCTCAAATGGTGTGGTACAACAGATTGTGAATTGCAGCGTCTCCAGCTCATAAGATTGGGCTTTGTCTAATGTGGTACAAAATAGTTTGAGGAATAAGAAATAATTGACTGAATCCCTATTTTCACGATTCACATCACTTATAAATGACACCAAAGCTAAATAAACAATTCCCGACTCATAAAAATCCCGTCACTAAGGTAAAAACCACAACATTTAGTGAAAATGAATAACAGAACCTCATTATTTCAATCCGATAAAAACAATCAATTCAACCGGTGCAAAAAGCTCTAAACGGAAAAAAAGAAATAAACAGATAAAATAAGAGATAGAGCGAAATGTTTCGACGTCGATAGATGAAGTGCAGACGAAGCTCATCAAAATTGTTTAATTTCGAATTTTTTTCCACCATATTTTATTTAACTTCATTTTTCAGTCTTTCTTCTTGCTTTTACGACAATGTTTGCGGATACAATGCTGCTTTTTGAATGTCAAGCAACATCTAGGAAATGTCGTAAAAATGGAAAATTTACGCTCAATTTCGTGATACAATATTTAAAATGTAGAAAAATTGGAAGCAAAAGTTTCACCTCAATCCAATTGCCTTCCTTCATGCTTCTGTTTTTTTCTCGTTCGTTTCACAACTCATGGAAGCCATCAACCTGACTTGAAGTTTGAAAAAGTTTCAAATTTATTTTAGATTCATCTCTTCAAACTTTTTTCAAACAAATTTTTTTCTTTAAAATGCTTTTTGGAACAGAAATATTTGAATTTGTTTGTGCTTTGTTTCTTTCCAAAGGAAGCACATGAAAAAAAGTTTGGATTTTTATGGTTTTCTCCTCACGAACTTTATACTTTTTTTGAGTTTTTTTATTTTGATTTGTTGTATTTTTTGAATAAACAAAAAAGTTAGAAATTGTAAGCAAATAAGAGTTGTGAGACATTGATCTGGATGTAGAATGTTAGGTATTTATGTTGAAATTAGATACTTAAAGCAACATATTAATTAAGTTTTAAAGAAGGAGATGCTTATTGATTAAATTTTTAATTTTTGGACCTCTTCACTACCACGTATAGATGATCATGTAGCAGAGTTGGCAGGACTTTGGAGTCCGGACTCTAAAAGTCCAAAAAGTCCATGGATTCCACTTTTTTTTGGAGTCTCCTCTCCATTGGAGTTCTGTCAACTCTGTCATGTAGTACACGTGTCTTCATGTGCGTCTATACACACACTATACGCATATCATTTGCGAATAACTCCCATCCAATGACCTCGCTATTCTAAACTTCCTCTTTCACAAAATTTACATCTTCTCTAGAACTTTATTTAAAATAAAACGCTAAAAATGAAGTTTTAATTTGACATAAGCAAGGCAGATAAAGCAAAAAACTAATTCGTTTTTTATTTTTGACATTTGAGAAGCATTCCATTAAAACATTTACTACGATTCAAAAAAGGAACAGCAAGTAAGCTTCAATTAAAGTATTAGTTTGTTGGAAATTATTTTGTCTAAATTTATGCACATTTTGAATTGTTGAATGTTGGGTTGATTTAATGGGTCTTTTAACTGGAAATTTGAATAATGCAATTATCGCTGCTTATATAAGCTTATTTATGGTTCCTGATTACTTATTTGCTTACTTACTTACTTACTTACTTACTTACTGGAACCTTTGCTTTCTCGAAATCCCGATCCCGATAAATTTTCGGGATCGGGATCGGGATATAAATTTTCGGGATACCCCGGAAAATCCCGATTCCGTTCCCGATGGCCAGAGAGCATACTGAAACCATGCTCCAACTTAGAGCCTAGGTTATTACAAATGGCCATTCATCTGACTCTATTGCTGACCACAACACAAAGTTTCTACAAATTCTCTGTTTTGACATCTAATTGACATTCCCGCATTATTTTTCTATGTCAAGTTGCATTTGCAGTGCAAAACGCGTCAAAACAAGTTTGTAATTCCATCCCATTTAAGATACTTTCTCTAGCATGGTTCCTAACTGGAACTTTATATTAGGATTGAGCAAAATCGTATTTTAATATATTCGAATATTTGCCCAATTCTACTTTAGAACCAGAATGCAGTGTAATTATTAATTACATAATCCTGGTGGTGGTTTGACCCTCTAAACTTCCTCAATATATGCCTTTAATTACCTATATACATATGCCTATATATGCCTTAATTATATTAAAATTGATTGAAAAACAAAAAAGGAGGAATGTTGCTGACATGGACACAATTCATGAACGACTCCCTCTCTCAAATTTCTTAAGATTTAAATTTGACTTAAATTAACTGACTCGCTTTAAAAACAACAATGCCACATGAACAGCTTCTTATTTCACAGAAAAAGAAAAAATAATGAAAAATATTTTTCAAATGTGATAAATTTTTCTAACATTTTTAATTAATGATCCCCTCAAAAAATATGTTTATGATTTATTAATCTTTTCTACTCGCACATGAACAACAACAACAACAGCAAGAATGTGAAAATGTTCTAATGATAAATTACAATGTATGTGTGACTATTTATATTCATACAAATTAATCATTACTTAATTTTAAAGAAAAATTTTCATGTTTTAAGAATTTTTTGTGTGAATGGACTCAGAATTTAAATATTTACAAAAGAGCAAGTCAGCATGGGCGGACAGATATGCTCATAATTTAAAGTTTATTTATAAAATTAACCTGGGTATGCAATTTTTTGTAATGCTTCCAGGCAATTTCGGAAGTGAATCATCAAATTGAGTACGAAGACTTTTTTGATCAACAAATGCCTGAATAGTTGTGAAGTCAAGCGTAATTGGATGTTTTGCTAGCGGCAGGCAAAAGTTTTTCAACTACCTAACATGAAAATTTGTTCGATTAAATTAAGGTACAAGTCACAGGTGTTTATTTCCTACAACCTTAATAACTTTTAAATAATCCGGAATTTAATGTAATCAAAAGTTTCGACTTTTTTGTGTAGCAGTGAGCTATATTTCAAGTATCTTTTTACTCGGAAGTGAAGTAAAGGGCGTTTAAAGGATGTTTGTGAGATTCTTTACAGGTTCAGAAGGGTTAATCCCCGAGTGGACAAAATTACGCTGTACTAGTCATCAACTGAACACTTACTTGCCACCAACTGGTTTAAAAATATTATTGTACACTGGGGATCAATTCGAAATTCAGAACCAGATCGACATGACTCTAAGATGATCACAAATTTGAGAGTCATCTGGCTCAGAGTCATCTGGCATTAACTCGGAGTCACACCAGCCTGAAGCCGGATTTTTGATCGATTAGCCGATTTGTGCTATTCGAGACTCCTACAAATTCACCAATTAGATTAAATTGTTTTACCACAAATTGAACAATCGCTTAAACTAAGGTAGAACGAAGAGAATTGTATCCAGGACCCAGTGAGGATGGGGATTTTAGGATCCAACACTATTTGGAATACAATTTGGACTAGGATTATTCTGACTAGGACAAGATTGGTTTTAAATTGTATGAAATACCGGTATTGCATACATTTTGATACCGGTATTGAAATCACTAATTTGGACAAAATTACTGAATTTGCTTGAGGTTTTCGAGACAATATTTGGACTTTCTATAAAAGTATTCAAAATTATCATCAAGAAATGACTTGTCCTAAGAGTAGAAGAGAGTTAACTCCCTGAATATGTCCCTCCCTTAGTAAAAGAGGTTAGAATCCCTAACAACCACTCAGAATAAACTGAGATTGATTTTATCTCAACATCATACACCCTCTTCTTCCCTCTCCCTCAAATACCTTAATGAGTCTATGTACTTCCGTAACCCCTATAAACCCATAAAATTCCTCACTACAAGACTTAATTCTAAAAAAAAATCTTTTACAAATATAGAATAACTCAACAAGTATCATCTTAAGGAACACTATTACACTCATTTTCAGAATGTTTTATAACTTCTTAATTATTGGCAGTGTCTGAAGATATTACATGGGGTGCGGTTGAAGACATATTGCTGGATTATTTTGTTCAAACTTCCTTTAATAGTTTTCTTTTTTGTTCTTCTATGGTAACCATAACAAATTGTTGCTCTTTCACAATTTTCATGAATGTTAAGGCTAAAAAAAGATATCGATTATTTTTTTGGGAATTGTAATAAAGTTTAAATTGATTACTTTTGTAGGTGAAATTTATGGGAGATGAAATTAAAATTCTGAAGCTACTTCTAAGTTTTCCATCATCAATTTTATAAAGCGAAATTGTAGTTTTCAAGATGGTTTTTATGGATTCTTAAGTTCAATTAAACTATTAAGTTTCATACAAATAGTATTTGGTTTTATAGAAGTTCATTTGAGGTCATAATTCGATACTTCTGTATTGGTAAGTCTAAGTAATGGTATGGACGGTTCACTAATGATGTACAATCGCACCAGTAATGCTTACCATCGATGCACCATTAGTATGATGATTTTGTAATATCAGTTATACATTGTACCGTACCAGTGGTGTTCCTATACTATGCCGTATCTTTCCCGTGTCAATGGATCACCACGATCAATCCATACTGCATCATCTACCACTATATTGTACCACCGGTGCACAAATTTTGAACTAATGACGCATTAAAAGTCGAAGCACCAAAATGGACTTATCTTGTCCTGCAAAAGTACACCCGTGATATAATATATAGGTGTAATGCTATACTATTTGGTATTGGTGTACTATTTGCTCAGGATAAGAACTATGCCGTACTTCTCAGGGATCAATAATACTCCACGGTCCATTA
>NW_027226220.1:0-21628 GCF_022539635.2 Chironomus tepperi
TAATTAGAATTTAAAACTGGAAATACTCTGTTGGAAAACATTTTACTGTCTCTGGATCAAAGTCAATCACACAAAATAACGCAGAAAACACCTAATTTTAGTCGTCGTCTTATAATAACTGCACAAATCAATTAATTAAACTAATTATTTTCATTATTTACAAACATTAATGTTTACACTTAACTTATAGTACTGAATTTAGACCATTAAAATTTCAAATTTGTAAACTCTGTTACAAATTTCAAAAACTCTAAAGTCGTTAATTTAATCATTTGTTCATTTTGTCTTTCAGTTAAATCAAACTTATTTTTGTCTTTAAGATTAATTCTCTGTTCAAAAAGTGGTAAGTTTGTGGAAAGGATTTTGATCAATTCATATTAGCTCAAGACATTAACATCATACAGTGCAAGAACCAATTGAATTCAAATTCTAACATGACGTCAATGTGTCTCACTTACCTGATGTCAAAAGACTAGACTTCAATGTCAATCATTACAACTCTTGAATTCAAAGGAATTACAAATCTTCATTTAATTGATTTATTAGTCATTTAATTATAGCTTTTATGAAAATTGTTAGACTTCAAACTTTCCACAATTTACACTGTAAGCTTCAAGTTGAAAGCCTATATAATTACAATTTTGAGAATTGTAAAATGCTCTACACACATACAAATCATCAAAGAAGTCATAAATTCATAAATTTTCCCAAGAATTTTCATGTTATTCCATTCAATCAGCTTGATATCAATGAAATGAGGGGATTTTTTACAATCAGACATAGAGTAAAATATTAAACATGAAAATCATAAAGCAAATACATAAGTATCGTGACACAATAAAGTACGCAATATACAATGAAAAAAAAAAACTCATTCAGATTATCATTTCAAAGAATCATTGAAAAAGCGTTGAAAGCTTCACACAATTCAACAATCATCTATTGAGCTTTTGTCGCATTTATCAGAATGATTATGATGGAAAAAATATCTGCATTCATTGTGTGGATGAGAAAGAGAGAGTACGAAAAAAGATGAAAACTTTTACTTTCATTTTTGCATTCAATTCAATACAAAATGATGCTTTTGGTTAAATAAGCATTTTATTTATTGATGATGATTGGAAATGAGATAAAAACTTGGCAAATATGATTGCTATGGCATCACATGCAACAACAAAAAAAAAGAGAGGAGAATTGTATGAGCCAGCAACAGCTAAACAAACAAATCAGGGTTGATGATTATTTTTTTTTAGGTGGGAGCTTTATGTAACTACTAGGTTTGAATAATTGATTGACGTAGATAGGCTGACGCAAAACTTAGTATTTGGGATCATTTGTAGTAAGGCAGGAATAATTTTGAGCTTTAAAATTGTTGGGATGATAAAATCAAATTTGTGATTATATCACTAGCTTCCTTTAGAGAATCGAAGTATGAAGGTGTGTATACACTCAACCTGTCAGTATGACAGTCTTCAAACTGTCTGTATAAATATTACATTACATACTTTCGATTTATTATGTATATCAATCTATATCTAAATGACAAAAAGCACAAATCGGTCAATTGATTAAAAATTGGACTCCAGGTCAGTGTAACTCTGAATTAATGCCGGATTTGATTTTAATCCTAATCCACGTCGGTCTGGTGCCGGATTTGGGATAGATTTACCTCTCGATGGCTCTCGTTTTGAATTTTAGTACTACATAAATATTCATACGGACAACCTTCGAATTATCCTATCAAATTTGAACAAAGAACATCTCAGTTATGGGAGTACACTCATTGTCTATTAGCGATATTGTCGACCTAATGACAACTGGTGACTTTCTGGATCAAAAGAGATCTCGAGGTTGATCACAGAGCTCATAGGATTACAGTAGGGTCAACGATGCAAAAGTGCTGGGAATCAGCAATTGACAGAAGTTATCTAAAGATAGATCCAGCTTCCGATGAACTCTAAATGTGGAAATGGGCCCTCGCGTGCCTTCGCCAAGGAAGTAAGTAAGTAATGATAATTGACTCAATTTCGACAGCACAATCTGTTTACTTTTAAATCATTTGACCTTTAGAACGCAGATTATTGCTGTCTTCTTTAAGGACATCTTTTTAGATATTGCGTGGGTGGTTGAGGAAGTCATACAAGAAAGCTGTCAATAAAGATTCTTTTGTATTTGATATTAAGAATTAGCAAGCCGGAAACGAAGATATAGCTTCACGTAACATCTATGGAAGAAATTAAGTAATTCAATGGTTTTTTTGGAGCCTATGATGCAAGTTGATTTCCCAAAGTCTTGATTTTGATGAATTTTTGAGACCGATACCGAAACCAAGACTAGAATTAAGACAGAGGCAGCCTCTGAGATACTGCATATTTCTCCTTACTTACATCAAAAACTTCTTTATTTGACTCTATTGCTGACATTTTCAACTATCTCCATTGTTCTTTCATTATTGTCTTGCGCCACGTGTTGACATTCATTCCACATTAATTCCTGATAAGAAGAAAACGTAGGCAAATGTCTTAAACTTTAAAGTTATCATTTCAGCCCTCGAACAATGCCTTAAATTAATCCCAAAAATGTCCAACAAATTGCATTCAAATTGCACACCGAACAACCCTGCACCAAACAAACAAACAACAAAAAGAACCGAATGTCAACAGTGACTCTTTTTTTCATTCCATATGCAACGTCGACACGACACAAAAAAAATTGTTTAGCGAATATATAGGTAAATAGGTAAATCATTTGCATTTGAATTGAGCTTTTATTTGTTCGAAAAATTGTCGTGAATGTGAGGTTGGAATGAGTTGAAAATATTTTATGAATGAAAATTACTCAGATAGGAGATGGGGGGGGGGTGCTTAAAAATCATCATGAAGCAGGGGTGGGCAACTTTTGTGCTGCGCAGGAGCTAAGCTGAAAGTTTTTCGAGGATCTGTTTTCTTTTTTGATTGAAAAAAAAGTAAACAAAAAATTTAAAAATATAAAAAACGTTACAAAATAAACAGTTTTCCAATTCTCGGAGAGCCTCAAAGCCTCCATTCCCTTTGACTACACCCTTAGTGTTGCGACATACTAGTGCGATGTCAAAAATGTTTGAAAATTCCATGAACTGTATGTCGTGTATGAGTCTTCGTAAGGTGTCTAAATGCGGAACATATGCAGTGGCATACTGCACTTAGCCTAAGCCACACCAAGTACCAACCTCACCTTCTCGTGGCCAAGATCGTCAATCCAAGCAACATAGTGTAGCGGAATTAAACGAGATTCTGATTAATACAGGGTACGTTGGGCTAGTAAGCTGCCAAACCAAACGTTAAGAGACCCAAAGAGAGAGAGAGCTGGACTGGAACTAACAACGTCGACAAGTTAACGATAAAGACAGCTTTAGGCATCATCTGAGGGAGGCAATGGATCTCAGTTGATCTGTACGGTAAGTAAGTAAGTATGTCGTGCTTGGATTGATGCTCAACATCAAGGTGTGCCGTGAAATACAAAAGGTTGCCCACCACTGCCTTAATGTTTTTAAATTCTTTTATTCCTCAAAAAAAGTCTCATAAATAAATTGAGTTAAAAAAGTTTTGAACTTTGTTTGACGAAAATATGTCGTCGCTTGTGGATTACTTTTCCTCCATATATTTTGTGAATGAAAATTTTTGGTCGGAAAATGTGTGTGGGTTAGAAATAATAAAATTTTCATGTCGTTGCTTAGTGCTTACTCAAAAGTCAACTGACATAATGAATAGAATTAATTGGAAATCTTTCAAGTTTCATTCCAAAAAATGCTTATCGTTGTTTATCAAAAGATTCACTCCATCCTACAGTCGAAGGGAAAGTGACATGGCATAAAAAAAAATAAAAAAATCAATCCGCTGGCAAAAATGTATCAAACTTTTAGTCATCAATAGGCCTTATCAACACGAGGCAATGCCTCAAATATGTATATATATCCTAAGAGTTTTCATTTCCTCTCATTCCATCACAGTAAGTATGTTTATGTATTCTCGAGGACGACAAAAACCGCCCACATTTAATATTGAAGCCACCCGAAAAATTAATAACTTTTTTTTTTTTTTTGATATGATTACATAAATTATTGATTGAATTTTTTTTTGCGTCTCTTTCCATTTACTTGCTGCCTCATTCCTCGATAGCGATTGAATTTTTAGCATAAATATTTGGAAAACTACTGGAATTTTGATGGAGGTTTTTCTGATTGTGTAGTTGTACTTAGCCTGAGTGGACTAAAATACATTGTAACTAGTTCTTACTTACTTCATTGGCTTGGGCACACGGGGATATCCAGTTCGGGATACTGAAAACTTTAACATCCTTATCAACAACTCCTTCGATCTTTTGCCGTCCACAAAATTTGCTAAGGTTACTCTATGTACTGGGGCATCCTGTGGTCTTCTGGTCACACGACCTGCCCATCTCAAGCGATTAACACGAAGACAAACTACTTCATGACAAGTGTGGCAATTTTTTTGAAGCATTGAAAATTTCAACGGTTTTTCGAAATTATATTTGAAGTTTTCGAAAATACATATTCGAAGTTCCTCGGTATTCGAAACCTAATTAAAATGATTTCGAAGTTAATTTCGAATAGTTTTTTCGAAGTTTATTTCGAATATTTTCAAAATCAATTTCGAATATTTTTTTCGAAGTTTATTTCGAATATTTTCAAAAAAATTTCGAATATTTTTTTCGAAGTTTATTTCGAATATTTTCGAAATCAATTTCGAATTTTTTTTGAAAAAACAAAAAAGAAAATGAATGACTTACTCTGTTTATTAACTGTATCTTAACCAGGGTTTGGGTCTGTCTTCGTACTCAATACTCACTTAACTATATCAAAGCCAGGGCTTGAACCTGTATTTATACTCAATACTCGAGGAACGTAAAATTTATAGAGTATTAACCCCTGATTCTAACGATAGGAAACGTAGAACATTTGAATAAGTGGCAAAAGGGTTAAAATTCCGTGCTGGAATTACACTGACCTGGTACTGGAATCCTGGCCTTTTCTTTGAACTCTACCTCGTGGATCAATTAGAAACTTTGGAAAAGTTTATTAATTTTGTAGTTTTGAACTGTGGTTTTGCCTTAATGCTCAATCCAAATTATTTAATGATTTTTGGTTCTTCTTTTAAGAATTTTTCGTACATTTCCATAGCAACAAAATTTAAGCCTGTAAAGAATTTATTTCGTCAAATGCGCCCCAGCCACCTAACATTTCCAACTTAAATTCCATCATATTTTCATCATCATCATCATGAGAGATGTTGTTGTTGCCAATGTTTTTAACAATTTTCTCGAGCAAACGAGCAAAAAAAAAATGTGAAGTGAATTAAGGGAAGGAAAACCATCACATACACTCTAAAGTATATATACATGTACGCAGTAAATGGACGAGAAATTGTCGATGAGCCCATCATTCCTTCTTCCTACTCAATATATATAAATATACATGCTTTTTTTTCAATAATAAATTACATCAAGTAGTCTAAATACCCATACACGATGATCGACCATAATAATATAGCTTTCAGAAACACGCATAGTAACACGAAATATTGTACAGCAATAGTAAGGATGTGTGTATTTACTTATCCTCATCGAAAAGTTCTTGCCAACAGTCTTCTTCTTCATACTGCATCATTCTCATTTCCCCCTTTTTTTCCATCATATAACCATCATGATATATTATTTCTCCGTACCTATAAACTAATCTCGACGAAAAAAAAAAGGGGAGAAAGAAAGTTTTCCATTTAATCGACAAAAAAGAAGCAGGCACGAAGGATGAAGAAGAAGAAAAAAAAATAAATAAATAAATATCTTTGGATGTGAAAAAAGAAGAAGTCTGAATATTCTCTGCGCAATTTACAGTCTGTATTTTTTTCTGCACCCACACAAATGTGCATCAAAATGGAGATGAATACTTACGTCTTATGTATATTTTTAAACGACGCGCAAAGTTTACTTCTTTTTTTTTCTTCTTTGCCCGACTTCTCCTTCGCGTATAAAATATTTGGACTCTATGCATGTGTACGGGAGACGGAGACTTGCGCTGTCGTCAAGTGGGGGAGATGAAAACAGCACAGCATAATTTTTTTTTTTGGTGTATTTGTGTGTGAAAATGTTCACTTCTCTCACTCTAGTGGAGTCTGCGTCATTATGCATGGGCTATTCAACCTATAAAAATACAAAAATGGCTGATAAAAAAAATTTTTATCGACTCTCTCGCTCGCATTCTCCTTCATATCGTCGGATTTGCGAGGTTGTCAGACTTTTGTATCTTACAATTTTTCATATTTTTGTGTATGCATAAGTAGCATCTAATAGTGACAGAAAGAAAAAAATTATTTTAAATGTTTATTTCTCGTCGCTCGTTGTCGCTGTATGACACGCAAATTATTCTTTATAGCTGTACATCTCTAGTATGGCACCGAGAAATGCCGTTTATCATAAATTTTTTTTTAGCGAATTTTTAAGGTTGTTTCAATGCAGAATGTTTGGTATGTTCGGCTGACGACAAAAACTCAATAGTTGGACATCAAAGAGAGCTCTAGATTGTTTTGGGAGATCAGTTCCATCGAGTCATATGCTTGCTAAGCATTTATAAGTTAAAAATCAACGTATAAATACTTTAATTATCAATTTTTAATTATGGTAAACAAAAACACGTTTTTTCATTGCTTTACAATGTTTTTACAGTGTTTCATGAGCATTCTTTAAATTTTTTTAACCGTTAAAACGTTTAAATTATTTAAAAAACGTTTTTTTTTTTATTGTTTAACAGTGTTTTTCAATGTTTTCACAGTGTTTCATGAATAAGTTATGAATTTATTGTAAACGTTTAACGGTTTGAATTATGAAAAACCGTTAAATGAAGAAATTTATAAATGTGTTGTATAGTGACTTGAACTTTACTGGATCTCGTATTGTATGTCGGGGAAATGACTTGATCCTTACTGGATCTTGGTTTTAGGCCCAGGAAGTGAATTTAACATTACTGGATCTTGTTTTGTTCTTGAAGAAGCGGGTTGGACCGTACTGGATTTTATTTTGTAGTTTAAGCGTTAATATAGATCCAATCAAATGATGTCTGGATCAAAAATGCGCTCAAATCACTCATTAAGAACTACTTTTCCTAATTTTTTTTACTTCTTTTTTAATGCCGAAAAAGAACTTTTTTTTTTTGCTGTGCTGATGATTGATGACTTGTCATGGAAAGATACGCATCTTTCGCTACTTTATGGTTCCTTTTTTCTTCCTTCTTTTTTTTTGGTTATGTCCTCAATCGGCGTTGATGGTCTCCACTGCCATGTCAGCATTAGATTTGACACTTACTCACACTTCAAATGTCTTTCTTGCTTTCTTGCTTGTCGCATACGCATTAGTTACTTACACTTAATTCTCTCTCTTTTCTTTCATATCATTTATTTGATGGACGGCCGGCAGCTGTAGATGAAATAACTTTACTTAAAAAAAATTGTTTTGTCATTTTTTTTTTGGTATAAAAAAAATTTCCATCAAGAGAATTTTATTGCAGGAAACAATACAATAAAATGTGTTATGTGAGTTGAATGAGTTTCACATTCTAAAAAATTCTTTATTTTTGTGGATATACTTTTTTTTTGTTTCTGTAAATCGTCACGACAATTTCGCATTTTCACACATTTTTTTTTTTTTTTGTGAATATAAATTTTTTTCTCCTCTCCGCATTAATGGAGGTCAAATTGAAGCTTTAAATCTTTTTTTTTTATTATTATTTGTTGCATAGATAATTTTTATTTTTTTGGAAGTTTAAATTTGGCTTTTGTGATACTTCGCAATTTTATTGACGTTGATTAGAGTTTGAATTTAACGGTGAAATGTGGGAATTTTTTTAAGATGCGTGAATGAAGTGCGGAATTTTATGTTAATCAGTAAGTAAGTAAGTATTGGCCACGTTCATAGTTTTTGGAGAATTTGTACAACAGATAACAGATTGCAGTCTTTTTCGTTTGAATATTATATTATGTAGTTTAATGTTTTCCAAACTTTTTTATGCCATGGCACACCTTGATGGTAAGCCACGATCGAAACCACATACGGCATATAGTTCATGGCATTTTTAAAACATTTACGGAACATTTGTGTATCACAGCACACAGATTAGACATCACTGATGTAGTTCATTGTCTTTCTTTTAAAGTATACTCCCAAAAGTGTATCAGACTGTGATTAAACGACTATATGTCTAATTCTAAACTTAACAATTCATGGTTTATTACATGAATGTTAAGTATTTAAGTAGACATGAGTTCAGAGCTCGTAGTTGAGTCTGAGCTGGTGTTAAAAAGTCGACATGAGTCGGACTCTGCTCTGGTTAATATAAAATTAAAGTTGACTTCAAGCTCTACATACTAATCGCAGCTTGTTCCACTTGGGTGCCGTTGATTTACGCAATTTTATCCTATATTTGTTGAGATATGAACATGCATCAAACTAATGTGTTGTTTAAGGGTTGATTATTTATTATTTGGATTTTGGTAAGCATACTGGTTATTTATTTCATTTCTGTGCTGTTTAATAAGACCAAGAATTAGATATTATCATAAAAATCGTAAAAATCACGATTGCGATTAGGTCTGTCCCTTGACGAAGATTGATAAATTCTTCAATTTTTATAATGCCGTACGTATACAGCATGCGTTTTTGTCATATTGATAACACTGTATATAATGACTGAGAAATTTGGCTCTCTGGATGAGAATCGAACCTGCATGTAACAGAGAATAATACAGATTTAAGTTCTGATGCCTAGTCACTTGCACTACATAGAGCACGCTCTTCCACTGACTTATTTGACTAAAAATGGTTCAATATATCTAATATATTTCAGATATTACATTGTTTTAACACTATAATGAGGTTCAGAAAGTCGATTTTTGCGTTACGTAATAAATGAACGACCTCTAATATGTCACTGAATAATATGTGTAATCACTGATCTACATAGTAAATCATTACTTTAACAAGTGAATATTTTCCAATAAAAAGCCAACTTTGACTTTAATAATTGAAATTTTTATGAAATAAATAATATTTCCTTCCCTAAGACTTTCCAGTGCTTTAATTTTCAAAGAACATCAGTTTATATCTGATATGACAACATTACTTTTCATCTGGACTTTGTGTTTATCGTCAATGAAAGTCAGCAAAAGTAAAGGGAAGAAGGAAAAGAAAAAAATAGCAAAAGCAAAGAGAGCGCACAAAAGGAATTGAGGTATGAGCTTTTATGCATATAATGATTTCTATATTCTAATATTAAAATGTAATAAAGATAATAATGTGCTTTTATGAATGTTAAAAAGAGTATGAAATAAGAGAATAAAGAAGTAAAGTAAGTTCAAAGTTCAAGGCCGAATGTTTTCACTTTAAATATAAATACAAAGAGAATGGAGAGAAAGAGAGACAGAACGACTGAATGAATGAAAAACTTCCTTTTTTTTTTGAATAGTCAAAAGAAAAATCATTTCTTTACAAAACATAACAAAAATACAGCACACAAAAGGAAACGAAATTTCATTGAAGGAAAAAAGTGGCTTATTTATCGATTTTTCTTCCTTTTTAAATAAAGAGTGATAAAATTTTGTATGTGCGAGTGAGATGGATGTGAATAAAGGAACCAGCAAATGCACCTTAAAGTCTAGCATAGATATTTTGCTTACAATAATAGCGAATAATAGAATTTCAGCATTATTGAATAGCGATGAATAATAAAAGAATCATCAACAATCAAAAAATAATGTTGGAAGTACTTGTGGTGTTGAGGGTCTTGAGCGCATTTTTAGCTAGTGATCACCTGGAAAGCACACGTCGTGAAAATGGTTGAAAATCCAGCTCCAAGAACGTTACTCTGGATACACACAAAATTTGATAAAATCAGGCATCAGTCTAGAGTAAGGATGGTCTGGGGAAGGATTCGCACCCATATTTACGTCATGCGCTTATTATGAAAATTGACGGTCAATAATTTCTTTGAAAAATAACAGTCAAAACAAATTCAAATTTTGAACGAGGGGAAATTTATGAATTTTTTGTAAATAAATTGAAAAATTCATAGAAATGTTATTATTTAAAGGTTTTAGAGATAGTTAAAAGCAGTCAAATTGAGCTTATTTCTCCATAATGAAACCATGTTCTTATGTGGAGCTTAGGCTACAACAAAAGACTTTTCATCTGACTCTGTCACATAATTTGCACAAATTGAGTGTCAACGCATTAAGCAGATGTTCTTTCATCAGTTTTCTGCGACAATTACCATTTTAAGCTCCTGATCACTGTTTTCCTTGTCGATTCCATTCAAAGTAAGTGTAGCAAACGTGTGTTCCAGCAATCACACTTTCTCTAGTTCAAGTAGACAAAAATACTTTAAAACTAGTTAATGTCCAGTTGATGACTAGATCTAACGTAGTTTTGTCCACTCGGGTTGAATTTTGCTTTTGAATTGTATGGAATATCCAGCAGTATGTACTTCCTCATCTTTTTGTTGATATCTTGCTGACCTGCCTTTTGCAGAAGATTCGCATGCAAAACTAAGTGATCAGACAGTATATCGATAAGACGGAGCTAGTGCTTCTAATCACAGCTCTTTAGGATGTCTAGTTGCCGAGTCACGTCTCATCCAGCCAAGCCGATTAGGCCACCCGAGGGAAGCTTCCGGAAGGTTGGGTAGGTTGACAATCTGATTCGGTTGCTGAAATATTGTCAAGTGTTTCACCTTCCTGTGGTAATTCCTGTTTTCACTAAGAATACCGAAAATAAACTGTATAAAGAAGCCAGTCTAACAAAGTGAAGTTGAAAGTGTCATTTTCTTTCAAAAAGGCACAAAAAAAAGTATAAAGTATAAACCGAGATTTGTATCAAAAAGTCTTGTTCAATGTGCTCCTCTTTTTTTATGTATATAAATATATATATAAATACACTTTCAGTGTATTATTCAGCCACAATAAACACTTTTCTCTCTCACTCACTTTTTTCTTTATTTCTTTCAATTCATTCTATGAATGTGTCTATGGAACAACAATATAATAATAAACAAACTGTTGCAAGCATTTCTATGGATATATACATGTTTTCATACATTAATATCTATATATAAAAATTGATAAACATTCATATTTTTATTATTACCTTACATACATATTTGTCTCACAACTTTACATACATTTAAAAACATTTCAATTTTTAAGTCACTTCTGCTGTTCTTTTTTATTTTCTCATTCAAATATAAATATGAATTTTGTCTATTGTATTTATTGAGAGAAAAAAGGCAGCTCATCGCAGCAAGTGAAAATCAACAGTTTATTTTATTGTTTTGGAACTTAATCAAGATTATATTTGTACCCCCGTTGCATTACTTATTATTCTCCTTTTGTCTCTCACAATCTCTTTTAAATGATTATGTATTTATAGGCATTCTATCAGTCATTGTTGACTGATGAACTTGTAAAATCTAATCAATATGTGCAGTTTCTATTGTTTTAAAGCAAGCAAATGGAATTGTTTTGTATTTAAAGGCTTTCAATTTGTAATTTCTAGTATTTTGTATTGTTTTAATTACTTACTGGATGTTCCTGAGAATGTTATCTATAAGCTTTTTTGAACTGTTCATTAGAATCTCCTTGAATGCTGCTAAAATTAACTTTATGAAGTGATTGAATTTTTCAATGTTTACTTTGTGAAATGATCTGAAATTTTTTAACATCAAATTGTTAAATTTGTAATTTCTAGAAATTTATATTGTAAGTAACTAATTACTGGATGTTTCTGAGAATGTTATCTTTAAGCTTTTGTGGAACTGCTCATCAGAATCTCCTTAAAAACTGCTAAACTACTAAAATTAACTTTATTTACAATTGCATTTTTCAATGTTTACTTTTTGAAATGAACTGAAATTTTTACATGAAATTGTGAAATTTGAATTCTAAATGTTCGTTAAATCTGTAAAACTCTAAATATCAATGAAATCAGTATAAATCTGCAATTCTTGACATAATATGTTAAATTTATGGAAATTCTGATCGAAATATCTCAAAAATATTTGAATTTCATTCAAATTCCAAACTCCACAATCACCTAACCAGCCACTCCGTCTCAAAATCCTCAAATCCACTTTCTGATCATCTATCAATCGCAAAAAACAGTTCGAATGCCACCTCAAAAATGTTTCATAATTGATTATTTTCATCAATTTCAATAAAAAAGTCAGTCATTTTGTAATTTAATCAGATTAGCTCGATTGAAATACCAAAAATAGCTCTAAATATTAACTTTAATTTGGCCTGTAATTCAAATAATTCAAATCAATTTTGATTGCCACTCAAGATCGTGAAATGAACAGGAGAAAGAGCGAGGAATAAAAAAAAATTTTTTTATTACTCATCATAACTCTCTTACCGTCAGACATTCTGTCATTGTTAAACAAATATGGAATATGAATGTGTATTGAAGGAGATGTTTTAGATGGATAAAATAGATTGTATGAATGAAGTAAAAAGAAGAAAATTGTTTCTTTGATTTCAATTTATGAGTTTTTTGAGATATTCAGAAAAAATTGTCAGTTGATTGTGGAATTGAGGCAGCAATATTGTAATGTTAGTATGCATATAGAGGGGGTTGCTGGAAAGATGTTGATTGAATTATTAGGTAGTTGTATTTAAAAGTTTAACATTTTTTAACAATTTTGCACAAAAATAGTTCAGAATTCAAATTATCATCCTCTTACAATAGATCTGTGTGCTTTTTTGTTTTGGAAAGGCCTTAATCTTTAGTCAATCTAAGAATATATTGATATTTTGATGACTTGATACATTTTACGGCATTTTCGTATTTTAACGTTTGTTTGAGATTTGAATAATATTTATTGTTGCATAGTTGAAAACCCCTTTTTTTGCAAAAGTTTAGTTTGATTTTGAACTCCAAAGAATAAACATCGTGTATTATTAAAATTCGTAAGATAAATGCATTTAAAAGTCAGAACTTCATTTGAAATAGCCAGACTGCGATTATTTGCTCGTTTTTCTCTCTACAAACTTAAAATTTGTGAGTAAATTCCATTTAGACAATAAAAATTCCGAGAATTTTGGTGTTTACTTTTGAAAACGTTAGTTATTCTTTAATGTATTATGTTTCTAAGTTAGGGAGTTCCTTTTTAAGTTTATAAGTTCCTTTATATCTTCAGAATACAAGCAATTAAATCGATTAAAAGTTCTTAGCTGAATTTAATTTAGTTCAATATATATAAATTGATGCAGTCTATATGTTCTTGACACCAAACAGTCTAGTCTCTGCCCAACAACTTCCTAGACATCAAGGCGTCTTGTGATTCAACTTAAATTCATCCCAAAATCAACTTTTTTCTATTAATCACTCGAAATTCCCGCTTTTCTCCGACAGATCCTAAAATATTTTAAAATATCTACATAAAAATATTTTTTCTGTTACTTCATCTTCTTCTTAATCATCATCATCATCATCATCGTTGTATTCACTTTATTTAGCCGCCAAAATTCAGTAGAAAGAGTAAAAAAACACTATTTCAACTTCCATTTGACGTTATCGAGATAATTTGATCGGCAACAACACTCGAAAGGCATGTAGTCTAAAAAAATTAATTCTATTTTGTTACTTCTGTACACCATCCACTTCACGTTCATGTAGATATAATAATAAGTAAGTAAGAAAGTACGTACGCTATTTCATCGATATAAACTTCTCGATAAATTAATTGAATGAAAAAAAGAAAAAAATTGTTGAATTGAAAGTAGATGTAATTAAATTACGAATGTAGCAGCATTAAATTGATTAGTCTTAAATAGCACACGTGCGGAGATGATTTTCAGCTTTAATAAGGTAAGATGAAGTAAAACTTGAATTGAAAAGAAGTCCAAAACTTCTTGGAATTTTTAAAGTGTGAAGAATGGATGCTAAGAGTGATTGGACAATAAATGAGATTAAATACACTCATGAGAGGTACAAATAAACTGCCTTACTAATCTTCCAGGATGACAAAACCATAAATTTCAAAAAAAAAAAAATAAAAATCGTCTACTGTATTGCCATCAAGTTCAGCCTCCCCCATTTCAATTTAGTCTCTTTCTCTCTTACTCATTCTGTGTTCATCTGACATATCCATTTGTATAATAAAATGCAGGGTTGATTTCTGTGTTATGATTGTTGTAAGGTAAGATCTGACTCAAAATAGTATAGTTTGCAAAATTTGATGGACTACATATTACTGTGACCGGATATTCATAAGCAGGACTATTCGGTTAATTCTACTTTGATCAAGCTACTTCATTGAAGATCAATTGGGACTGCTTAATAAAAACAATCGTAATGCTTAGTAGTATCAGTGAACTTTAAACCACTTTCTGTAGTATCTATGATAGCTTCAGCCACATTTGTAAAAAAGGCAATAATTACAATATTTGATTTGCATCTAAGTTCACTACAACTGAGTCTAAAATTCGTGGCATGAGTAATGAATAGAGAAAAAGTTTTAAGTGTACTTGTGCCATGCTCCATAACAACCCTTGAACAATCCCCGGTAGCTCAGTAGTTAAGAGCACTTGTTAGACAATCTTTATGTTAAACAGGCGTGGGTTCGAATCTCACTCGGACTATAGAAAACATACAAAATATTCTGAACTAGATTTTTGGGTGAGGATTAAGCAAAATGTGCTTTTGCGGCCTTTCACTGATTGCGTAATGCGAAAAAATTGATTTCTTGTCCAATCGGGGTGATTCACCTCCATTTCCTAATAAGCCAAGGTGAAAAATCATTGTTGGTGCAGCATAACAGAATCTGTACCCACTTGCTAAGAGCGTCACTTGACAATGCTAGTGAACAACGCCTTTGTGGAGATGATTGGTAATGCACAATACTACAGAGGTATATTCTGGAAAGCACTCTAAGTCATGACCTAAAGCTAACCTATACATAATTTCGAAAGATCTAAACATAGATCCAAATCGAACCTACATATAATCTAACTAGTTCTTTGCTAGTTCGAGTATATTCCATACCTTTACTTCTACAAATTTTAGTGTATATTCTATGCAAACCGAGCAACCAGCAACAACAATATCTGCAATCAGCAGCTTGACAAATTCTTCAATAAGACACAGGTATCTAGTTAACAACTCTGACAAAATGTGCTGCACTTACATTTTTAAAATTTAAAATTTATGTTCCATTCGAATCATTTTTTTTTTTCATTGATTTTTGCACCTGGACTTCATAGTCAACATGATTTCATCCTCCATGATTCTTTTCACAAAAAAAAAAAAAATTACAAAAGTCCTCGTGTTATTGATCGAGGGACTTAAGCGCATTTTTGTTCCAGCGATCAGTATTTGATTAATAAGTCAGTTTAGTAGGATCCAGGTCACTTTCTACCCACAAAGCAAGTTGCAGTAGGATCCAGGTCACTTCCAGACCCACGAAACAAGATCCAGTAAGATCCATATAACTCCCAGACACATAAAAAGAAGATCCAGTAGGATCCAGATCACTTCCAGACTTGCAATGCAAGATCCAGTAGGATCCAGGTCACTTCCAGATCCAAAAAACAAGATCCAGCAGGATCCAGGTCATTTCCATATAATTTAACGGTTTTTTATAATTCAAACCACAAAACGGTTATCACAAATTTAAATTTTGTTCAGTAAACACTGTTAAAAATTCGAAGAACATTGAAATACACTGTAAAACAATGAAAAAACGTGTTTTTGTTGTTATGAAAATGAAAAATTGTTAATTATAGTATTTATGTGTTGATTTGAAACTTTTAAATGCCCGGCGCCGCAATAACTTTATGGCACTGATCTTTTAAAACCATTCCGAGCTCTCTACGATGTCTAGATAAAAAGTTTTTAACGTCAGCCGACCGAACGAACGACCGAACGAACGAACGAACGACCGAACAAAGTGTCTTATTAAGCTACCTTTTTGAAAAAAATTTCAAAAATGCGCTAAAAAATCTGTTGTGAATAGTTAAACACACATTCTCGCTCATTTTACTTCTCCCATTCGACGTTTATTTTGGGACTTTTAATAATTTATTATGGTTTCTCATTTTTGCCTCGTTGAGCATCAAAAGGGACAAACTTTTTTTTCCAGATTTTTTTCATTGAAAAATAAATGAATTTTATGGATGCTTGATACACACATGTGTTGTTCTCCCCCGGAATCGTGCCATTATGTAACTTTAATAATCATAAAAATAGCCGTTGTTGTAATTGAAAAAGTTTCTCGCATAAAAATGTTCATTAGACAAAGTTTATGTAAACATGTTGGATCTGTTAAATCAATTGAAATTGATGTTATGAATGCTCAACTACTGGATAAAATTGATCCAGTTGAATTTGCTTCATTAGGTCTATTGATTCTAAATTTTTTTATCAAAACTCTACATCAATTTAGAATCAGAACTTAGTTTGAGCAATTAAAGCTGCTATGGCAAGCTGGAAATGGGATTTTAAAGACAAATTTTGGGGAATTAAGCTAAAGGTAGACAAAACTGCTAGTGCAAGAGCGAGTCTTGTGCTGTAGAGAAGTTAGACAGCTAACATCCAATTAGCATTCATCTACCTAAGAGACATCCAATTAGTAATGATTTAAAACTTTGGTTCAACTCTCAAAAGAGAGCTTACTTACTTACTTACTGCAACAATGTTTCTATATGAAGTGCATAACTTTCAATCATTACATAGCACTAGCAATAAACACTACTAGCTTATATCCTTTCTTTGTTGACAGTACCAAATCACAATTGTGATCCATTGCGTCTCTTAGATACAAAGACATCTGTCAAAATAACAATAGAAGGACATGCCATTAAGATAATGAACCTCAATGAACAGTATGATCGGCACATATTCAAATGTTACCATTCCGGTGACGAGGCGACAGAGTATTCTTAGAACAAATTGACAGACAATTGCCAAATTTGATTGTTTTCACTAAATGACTCTAGTCACTTGATTCTAAGAATGTTTGAACGCCTCATCGACGCGATGGCATCATCTTAATATGTTCCGATCATGCAACTTCATGATTTATCTAATTAATGTCTGACTGAAAAGAGAGCTAATGAAATCCAAATGAGATTAGTCGTCTTTAAAAACCAAACATCAGGATTTGTTCAAAATTTGAAAACTTGCGCATTTAAAACACAGGAAATAAAATCTTGCAGTTTCTGTAATAAATTAATAAGGAGATAGCTACTGTAGCTTTGATAGTTCAGGCAAATTCTTAATTATATTGAAGTTATCAAAAACCAGAGCTTGAAATCGACTCAAAATTTGTACGGAATCGAATCGACTTGAGTCGAATTTTCCATCCAAAACCTGAATTGACTTCAAATTCTGCCAAGAATCCTTGTTAGGCTTCCGTGCACATAGAAAAGGATTCAGAATAATTGAAGATTCAGGTCAAAGATATCAACGATTACAATCATAGATCACTCAATTTCCCCAAGCAGAAGGAAGTAATTAATAGTAACATATGCACACTATCTGCATAACTAAAGCAGCACAACAAACAGAGGACAAAAGGGAATAAAAAAAATCTTCCCACAATTCATTTCATCAACTTCCCATAAATTATATTCAATTCCAAAAAATTCGTATCTTGATGATACCGAACATGATAATCATCTAAAAAAAAAACAGCATCATAGGCAGCATTCATGCATCCTTAGTCTTAACCACGGTGGCTCAGATTTCAAATTAATTTGTAGATAAGTGCTGAATACTTTTTTTACAACTCAAAAATGAGATAGAAATATCACATGACAAGCAACAAGAAAATAACGCTCACAAACTCAAATTTCATTGCACCTGGACGGATGTGAGGCTTCAAATCGACATAACAAAAACTAAATTTATGTGCTCTATTGTTAATTTTTTTTTTGTAGGTAAGAAAAAAAATAAAGATTCTCTTTTCATCTTGAATCTACGAAATTCTAAAGAAACTCCCGCACACACACAGTGTCATGGATGTTGGAAATAGAAGGAAAAAAAAATGCCAAAATGTCTCTCCAATAATGTGCTTCAATCTTTTAACCCGAAACATATTTATCCTACAAGCAGGGGCTGGGCAACTTATATACCGTGGCACACTAGGGCGATACCAAACAGTTTTTGAAAATGCCATGACTTTCTTCGCTGGCCGTATGCAATAATGTCTCTATCAACAGCTTCCTTTCAGGAGTTCTTTGGTCTTCCACGATCTCTTTTGCATACAAAGTTGGATTTTAAGATCCTATTAAATAAAGCTTCCACAGGTCATCTAATAAAATGTTTGGCTCATCGAATCCTGTTCACTTTGACGTCTCTTGTAATATGTATCATCTTCTATCTGCATTTTTGACATACCATTGTGGGTGAGTCGAGTTGATTCGGTGGTTTCGTACTTCGGTACCAAATTATTGTGACACCGAGTGACTACAAAAACGCGGTTCACAGCCTCCTCTTTGTAGGCTATAGACAGTAAGGTAATAATGGCGTCATCAAAGGAATGGTTCTGATCCAACTATAAACTGGAGGTCTACAAAGTACAGTGGTCTGACGCACCCTCACTATTTAAACAATCGTTAGCCACGAACGTCCAAGTGCAGCTCTGGTGACTTGATAATCTAAATGCTTATTTACTTCTTTGGCGAAAGTGCAAGAGGGCCCAATGCCGCATTTAGAGTTTGTCGGAAGCTAGATCTGTCTTAAGATAACTTGTGTCAATTTCTAATTCCCAGCACTTTTGCATCGTTGCTTACATATTAATCAAATAATCCCATATGGTCAACCTCGATGTCTCTTTCCATCCAGAAAGTCATTAGTTGTCAATTTAAATATTGAGGCATCATTCGGCCTTTTATTGACATGACCAGGTCATTTTAAACGATTTATTCGCTGTCCTTTCACTATATCAGCATCCTGAAATAAAAAATATCTGAATATCTAAAGGTATTTTTCCATCCAGGTGTGTCGCCAACAATAAAAGGTTACCCACCACTGATCCTACACACATAATATTATTTTTCAGAATGAAAGATGCTAAAAAGGAATCGAAAGAACTGTGAAATAAAGAAAAAATTTGTTTTTTGCTGTCACACCGCAGGACATCAAAATCATTAAACTTTATTTCTCGCCCTCTTCTTTCGTGCTCGTTCATACATTCGAAAATATCTCCTTTATATCTTTCTAAATAACAAAAATCCTGCAGTTTAATGTTGGATCCTTTTTCATGTTATTTTCGTATATATATGTTCGGCTCCTTTTCCTGTTCTGATCATGCTGCAGCAGCAGCAGCATACACATTAAGGCTGAAAATTTATTAACGGGAAAAAAGAAAAGAATGGAATTTTTGGAATTTTTTTTTTATTTAAAATTCTTCGCATATGAAAATTTATGCTGAATTATGTTACAGGCTAAAGAATGGCTGTAGATGTGATTTTAAATTAGAATGGGAAATTATGGCGAATGTTTTTTAAGGATTAAAGGTGGATGAATGGAAAGGGATGTTGTTGTGGATTTTTTTAAGGGGATTCAAAATGGAAATCTTTGAGAATTTTGTATTGTGCTGCATGCTGCTTTTGATAATTTTGTGTATTCTTTGTATTTTAGAGAATTAATTAATAATTCTTGGATATTAAGGATAAAACAATATAACATCTTAGGAGATTCCACATCCTTACTCATTCTTTTAGTTATGATACAATTTGGTTCCCTACATATTTGGTCGGTAGAAATTATAAAGCCTCCTTAACTTTGTGTTATCTAAACGGAGTGAAGTCTGCGGTATCGAGACTTTTATAGACAATTCTGCCATTGTGAGAGCAAGATCTCGATTGCCCGAGTGATTAGGCAGCATATCGGAAATCTGTACTCTTTTGTTAGTATGTGAGTTCGATTCTCAAAAGAGATCGGCCACTTAAATCGTTATATTGAATCGTTATATGTTATCGATGTGACAAGTATTCGCCCAATGCTCATGAAATTAAAAACCCGAATAGCACAAATTAGTCTAATCTTGGTTTAATCGATCAAAAATCTGACCTCTATTTATCAATCCGTTCCAATTTAATCGATTAACCGGCTTGGACTATTCGGTTGGTGAGTAGAAGTTACTGCACCGATCGCTCTTCGGGATTTCTGAAGTCACGTTTTTGTTAAATTCTCGAGTTAAAGACTGGTAGTGAGACCACAAAGGAATATTCTGAAGTTCCTAGAAGAGAACCTTTAGTTGTAGGACATCATTGTGCAAATATTGGAGCAGTTTGATTTTCATTTGAATGTGCCATCTTTGCCATTTTAATTCAAATTTGTTAAAGCCGTTTGGTTTAAAATCTGGCCATCAATATTGACATTAATCCACTAACCTAGCACTTCAAAACAGAAGTAAATCATTCAAAAGACAAACTGATACAGCGAAAAAATCTCCAATTTCTCATAAAACATGTCAAAAAATTAATTAGAATCACAGCGCTATTGAGATATAATTACAAGCAATTCCACCCTACGAACGTTTTATTTATCCTAGTCGGGTATACAGTCAGAGAATTCAATGCATTTTTTTTTTTCATAATTTTCCACATGAATTAATTTCATATTTATTTTTCACATTAATGAAAAATGCCATTCACATCATCAAAAAAAACTGTAAAAGCTTAAAAAAAAGGTAATTTACGATTTTCATGTGCTCAATGCACATTCATTCTTCTTATTATTTTATATCGTACCCAACATGTCACTTCATCAAGTGAAATTCTCCAAGCTATTCTTTTCTTTTATTATGAACATTTTATTGTTGCATAGGTGCCGTACATACATTGGCATTGGCAAAATAAAATAAGAGGTAGATTTAAAATTTAGTGGCGCATGAAATTGTGACTCTTACACTCTCGTGTTGCATTCTTGTATAGACATGAAAATGATGAAAAAATTGTTGTTTTTTGCACAACATATATAAAAAAATTCCTTTTGTTTGGCTGCAACATAAAGGCAGCAGTAAATTAATTTACTTAGAATAAACAATTTTTTCTTTCTGAAAAGTTTTTCTTCTAGTAAAAAAATTGCTAAATTTTAATTAGAAGCTTGTTTGTGTTGTTCTAAAAAAATTGTTGGATATAACTTTTAAATTGTAGAAAAATTACATTTTGTTGCAAAATTGAAAGATGATGGGAATGTGAAATCTTGCAATGTTAAGATCCTACTACATAGCTACGATCCAGCTACGGTAAGGACTAATTCAAGGAAGGTTCACCTATTCCTCTTTTGGACAAAAATCCTCAATATGTTAGGCTATTTAGTCATACTAAGTCAGCCCTAACAAACAAGCATATGCACAATGACCATCTTGCGATACCTAATGATCATGCTAATTGGCACTATAAGATGCCTATACTCCAAAGATATTTGTATGTTAGAGCAGGTTAAGCGTCCAGGTATGCTGGTTAAGAAGTTATTGTACGTCAAACTGTGAACCATGTAGGAAACAACTGTCAATGAGTTGAGGTAGCTCTTTAATGTATTAATTTCATTCATTATGGTCGTTATATACTAATTTGAC